>NC_066837.1:24822466-25122466 GCF_001640805.2 Lates calcarifer | reverse complement strand
CCTTATAAATTGTGCTAAGAGAACAGTTCCATTCAATTTGCAGGTTTTATCGATCCTGAAAAGTAATTAGTAAGAGTTATTATAAACAGAGAATGATCTGTGTTAGTTGTTCTCAGTGTTATCCAGTGACTCATGCATACAGCGTTGCATTTAAAACTCATTTTTTATTCCGAGCTCTTGACAACTGATTGTAATAACCATAAAAATGGCTCCTCATGGTTCCTCGATTTGCTTTTTTCCCCTATCCTCTTTTTCTCCTGACCCAGCACCATTCATTATTCTGATGCAACAAAAATGGAAAAAGAGGAACTCAAGGTCACATTTCATCAATTGCTGTTGTGTGCCAAAGCATATTTCTTCCTTAAAACACCTTGACATTTCTGTTATAGAGCATTTTTCCTCTCTCCTGGTGAAATATGCTAGTCAATCCATCTGTGTGTGTGTGTCTGTGTGTGTGCACAAGAGATATAAAGTGTGTGTATTTGTGCCTGTGCACCTGCCTGATACCTTTTGTGCGTGAGTGTGATGTACAATCTGGTAAATTGAAGCAGCGTGTCAGATTGGGCTATCGATGGATCAATAAATTGATGTACAGTGTTGGTTATGAGCTCTGTCAGGAGCTGTATGTCATTGTTTTATTGACTACATTTATAGTATTTTTGTCTCCATCCAATATATCTCTTCCCACTGGATGCAATTAACATTTACTGACATTTTAATGAACACGTTTTCTATAATCCTCTGTGATTTCATAATCATTGAGGCTTACCACAAACAATAATAAGGTTTCCCAACTGTTAAAGAGTCCCTCAACTAACTAAAGCCCTGAAAATGTCAGGTATATGATTTGACAATTTACCGGTAAACACTGTAATTATCTCCAAAGATTTAAAAAAATAAATAAAAATAAATCTGTCACTTTTCTCTGCATTTTCTCCTGTCGCAAACATCATCGTGTCACATTTCGAGGTGGGTACATGTCAAAACTGCGATATCTGTCAAGCAAAGAAATATTAGATTAGAGAAATGGAAAAAAAAAAATTGCAGGCTAGGGAAAAAAAGAAAAAACTAAGTACTATGACTTGTAAAAGTGGTGTTTTTAATTATCTCAGTGCAGAGGGCCTGGGCACAGATTAGAATCAGTCTGTAACCGATGGGCGACAGCAAATCCAAAAGAAGCAATGGTCATTGATGTGACAGGCCTCCTGCCAGAGGGGGCAATGCGGCCAGATTTACCCCCTCACTCTGACAACTGTAAAAGGTATCACACATATTGTTATAATGAGGACCAGACTGACAGTCCTCTATGCCCTTCACTCTATGCTGGGAGAGGAGGTAGGAACAAATGCACAAGGGGAGAGAGGGAAAGTAGATACGTACTGGAGGTACCACAGAGGGGGTGAATAGAGGCTGAGCATGATATATGATCATAGATGAAGGTGCATGAAACACTAAGGGCAGGAAGGGTAAGAGTTCACTTAAACTGTGCTTCCTTGGCATAAAGACTTGTATCTGGGGAAACTGCTATCCTAACTTGATTTGACACAACATTTATGGATTAAACAAATGAGATATGATATGTTAACTGATGAAGTGATAATTATTTGTAACCATTAGAGCCAGGTGAGCTGTTTTCCTCTGTTTCTAGTCCTTGTGCTAAGCTAAGCTAACCTACTGTTGCCTGTAACCTCATATTTAACCGACAAACCTAGGAGTGGTATCTGTTCTCTCATCATCTTTGTCCCCCTAAAATATCAAACTTATGCGTCAACATATAACAGTCAGGCATAAAAGTGGTCTTAGTCTTCTCTCCTTTACAGAAAGAACAAGTCTCTTTCCTAAAACTATTTGTGAAGTCTGCACCTTTCCATCAATCCAGAGCATATACTTGATATCAAGATTTTGTGAAGTTGGGCACATAAACACAGCAGGCAGCTGTTAACAAGTTCCACCCTTAAGTTGTGATGTAAAACACTGTTTTGAATATCAATAAGCAATTTAGTATGCATTTGTGTCTCCACAGCCTAAATTGGCTCAAGAACAGAATCAGCAGGAACACAAAAACTAAAACAAAACATCAACAAATGAGCCCCACAGCTAAGACCCTGTAAAACTAATGAATGCATTTGAAAATGCATGTCCAGAGCAGGCTGCTCAGCTAGCAGTCACCACAAACATTTTAGTCAAGGTAGAATTCACCAGTGACACACTGTAGCTCCCAGATTGCACAATATGTACAGCCAAACAGCTTACAGCCAGTTTTAGATATCATTAATGTCAATAGCTGGCAATCTCAGGAGCGTGATAATGAGCCATGAACAAAAAGCTTGTCTCATTGAAGTAATGTTGGGGGAGAAGCTTGCAGGCAGTGCACAAATACTGTAAATACACAGTCATTTTAAATAAAAAAAAAAAAAAAAAAAAACACCACAAAAAAAAAAAAAAAAACACAAACAAAAACATTGCTCCCTGGCAGATGTCCAATTTGTCTGCACCTGTTGATAAAAAGAAATATTGTTCTTTTTCCTTATCTTGATTTTCTGCTAATCATTTTCATTTTTATGTTGGAGATTCTGTTCAGATCATTTTCCAATGCTTTCCTATTTTCAGCTATGATAAAATGTATTAGTATAGTAGTGCTTTGTATTGACTCCAATCCAGTTCATTTTTAGAAGGTTCAAAGCCCCCAGTGGTTTGTCATCAAGCACCAGGGGACCGTGTGTGTGTGTGTTTGAAGGACTGTGTAGCCTTATTATATTCATGCAGCAGTTGATAATTATGATTCAGTCTTACCCCAGTTTAGCTCCTTAGAGTATTCTCTATGCTTAAGTGTGCTATACAAGGCAAAATCAAGCAGGCGTGAGTGTGTCCTGGCAGCGTCTGAACAAGTTCTTAAACCAAAATAGCCAGCATTTTGACAAAGTTTTTATTTTGCATTAACAACATGCACATCATAAATTTCAGGTACACCCTGCTCTACTCATTCAACATTATTTAAACTGCTCTAGGCAGAGACCTTTTCACAGCTCAAGCACATTTAAATGCATTTTGAGGTGTGTCTGCTTTATGGATTTGGGGGCACAGACAGAGAGGAAGTGTCTTTTGATGCTGATGCATTAGATAACTAATTAAAATTTATCCCAGTGTTTTGTTTGGCTAAGCAAAGAATGCACTCATACAGTAGCTGAATCTGTTCATTTTTTTCTCATATTTTAAACCTGTATGATGAGTTGGAATTGGCATCAAAAGCAGCAAATAATGTGTGATGACAAACAAAAAGCAAACATGGATATTCCAAAAAACAGTAAGATAAATATATTTCTTGCTTTAAAGGTGTCCTTTGGAGTTTTTTGTAAACAAACAAAACATATATTCCCATCCAGTGTGTCTAACCAAAATGCATTACATTTGTCCTTTGAGAACAAATGTGGTGTGTGAACTAAAAAAAAAAAAAAAGCTCTAGAAAAGCAGTTTTTTCTTAAATGTTTGAAACTTGCATTATTTACATCTATGGTTACAAGCAGACAGTCTTTTGCATTTGGTGGCACATTGCTGAATATCTTGACATATTACCACCACCTACCATTGGAATAGTATAAAACCACTGGTCCGAACGTGTATTGCGTCACACGTGCACATATGTGCAGCTTTGTGTGTGTGCATGAGACAAACAAAATGGTGCCTACTCATAGAGAGACTGCTTCAAAGCACTGCTAAGAAGAGCTATTGTACAGCAGTTAACAATGAGACATTGACATTCCCTTAATAGACCAATTTACCTTGCTGTTGAGAGTCCATGTCCATCAACTGCATTATCACACAAAGTTAGAAAAGCTCTAACAATAAGTAACACAGACTAAATGTTCATTTTGGGAGTACCATACAGGTGGCTTGCTTCCACCCTCAGGTACAACCCACAAGAGCATGCCAGCGGCAGAGCTTTGTTGTCATGGTATCACAAATAAACATGTGGTTAACGTTGTGGAACAGTCTCGCACCAGTTCTTTGTCATCGTGGTAACATTAATTAACACACGGTTATGGAAAGGTCTCTGTTTGGTTAGGATTAGGCATAAACACTATTTGGTTAAATTTAGGCATGACAAGTGCCTGTTTAGTTTTAGGAAAATACTTTAGGCAAATACTATATGTACAAGAAACATAAATATAATTTAAATGTAAAGTGTAGAGTGCAAATGTGTGACAGTGGCAGTGGTTGTCTAGAGAGATGTGCGTTAATGTAACGCATAAATGTGTGTTTAATGTTAATGTAATGTGTAATGGGCAAGATTAGAGTCTGTGGCAGTCTGGGTGTGAATGGGGGTGGGGTGGGGGTGGGGGCTAGATCTTGTTGAGGAGCCCAGTTGCAGACGGGAAGAAACTGTTCTTGTGGCATGAGGTCTTGGTTTTGATGGACCATAACCTCCTGCCAGAAGATAGTGTCTTGAAAAGATTGTGACCAGGGTTGGAGGGATCGACCATGATCTTTCCTGCCCGCCTTAGGGTCCTGGAGATGTACAGGTCCTGGAGAGAAGGCAGGTTACAGCCGATCACCTTCTCAGCAGACTGGATGACACGCTGCAGTCTGCCTTTGTCCTTGGCAGTGGCAGCAGTGTACCAAATGGTGATGGAGGAGGTGAGGATGGACTCAATGATAGAGGTTTAGAAGTGCACCATCATTGTCCTTGGCAGGTTGAACTTCTTCAACTGCTGCAGGAAGTAAATCCTCTGCTGGGCCTTCTTGATCAGGGAGCTGATGTTTAGCTTCCACTTGAGGTCCTAGGTGATGATGGTCCCCAAGAAGCAGAAGGACTCCACAGTTCTGACTGACAGCGTCTCGAGATAACTTCTGTTGTGAATTGGCGCTATATAAATAAATTTGACTTGACTTGACTTGAGTCACACAGGATGATGGGGGTGAGTAGAGAAGGTTCTTCCTGAAGTCTACAACGATCTCCACTGTCTTTACGGCATTAAGCTCCAGGTTGCACCATTTGACCAGCAGATCAATCTTCCTCCTGTAGTCAGACTCATCCCCACCAGAGATGAGCCCAATGAGGGTGGTGTCATCTGCAAACTTCAGGTGTTTGACAGACTGGAGGTGCAGCTGTTGGTTTACAGGGAGAAGAGTAGAAGGGAGAGAACACAGCCTTGAGGGGAACCGGCGCTGATGGTCTGAAAGTGAGATGTGAAGAGATGTGTCCCAGCTTCACATGTTGCCTCCTGTCTGACAGTCTGTCTGGGATCCACCTGCAGATGGAGTCAGGCATGCTCAACTGGGAGAGCTTGTCCTGTAGCAGTGCTGGAATGATGATGTTGAAGGCAGCGCTGAAGTCCACAAACAGGATCCTGGCATAGGTTCAGTCTGCAGATGATTGGGCATGTGACTGTCGTCTACAGACCTGTTGGCTCTGTAGGCAAACTGCAGGGGGTCCAGGAGTGGGTTGGTGATGGCTTTCAGGTGGGACAGCACAAGGCGCTCAAATGACTTCATTACCACAGAGGTCAGGGCGATGGGTCTGTAGTCATTAAGTCCTGTGATCCTTGGTTTTTTAGGGACAGGGATGATGGTGGAGGTCTTTAAGCAGGCTGGAGAGAGTGGATCAGTGCAGTGCTTCAGGGTGGATGGAGAGACTGAGTCTGGCCCAGCTGCCTTGCTGTCTCTTAGTCTGTTGATGTCTCTCAGGCTGTAGATGGTTCCAATGGTCAGGACTGTTGCACTTGACTGTCTTTCAAAGCAGCAGTAGAACTCATTCAGGCTGTTGGCCAGGCATGAGTCGTTCATGGAGTGGGGGACTTTGGGCTTGCAGTTAGTGGTCTGTCTGAGCCCTCTCCAGACAGAAGCAGAGCCACCTGCTGAGAACTGGTGTTGTAGTTTCTCAGAGTATAGGTGTTTGGCTTCTTTCACTGTCTTGCTGAACCTGTACTTTGACTCCTTCAGCCTGTCTCTGTCCCCACTCCTTAACGCTTCCTCCTTCTCCAGCCTCAGCTGTCTGAGTTTGGTTGTGAACCAGGGTTTGTCATTGTTGTAACTCACCCTGGTGCGTGTTGGTATACAACAGTCCTCACAGAAGCTGATGTATGATGTCACAGCCTCTATATACTCATCGAGACTGTTGGTGGCAGTCCTGAATACATCCCAATCTGTGCAGTCCAAGCACGCCTGAAGATCCTCCACAGCTCCACTGGACCACTTCTTTGATGTCCTCACAACAGGTTTAGAGAGTTTTATTTCTGCCTGTATGCAGGAATCAGGTGGACCATGACGTGGTCAGAGTGGCCAAGTGCAGTGCGGGGGATGCTGCATTGGCAATAAGCATTGCTTACCGTGGTCTAACAGTGATCCAGAGTGTTCTCCCCTCTGGTCGGGCATTTAATAAACTGTCTATATTTGGGAAATTCATGGGTGAGGTTGCCTTTGTTAAAGTCACCAAGGACAATAACTAAGGAGTCCGAGTTTGTCCACTCCACACATAGAATCTGCTCGGCAAGCACGCGCTGTGTCTTCTGCACGTTGGCCTGCGGTGGGAGGTAAACACCAAGTTTCAGTGAAGCACAAAATGGAAGATGAAAAAAACTTTGTTGCTGAGTGACCGCACGTTGGAGAGAAATATTCCAGGTAACGGTGTGCGATGTCCGCATGGGTGGAGATGCACAAGTGTAGCAGTGCGTTTCCCTCTCCTCTGGCGTTTCACTGTGTGTGCAAAGGTGAGGGCACCTTTGACCAGAATGTCCAGTAATTCCACAGATGTAGCAATGAAAGTGGGTAATAAATTTGCAGGAGTAGTGGCCCTGATGTCCATGAGCTCTCCTCTAGTGAAAGAGCAACCAGTACTTACACACAATGCTGAATTAACAAAGTAACAAAACACAACGTGCACCAACACACCAAGGCAGCCATCCGCAGCACCATGTTACATTCATAGATGTCATAATTACTACGGCCGCTACATGTCTCTTCACCACAAGATGTAACTGTGGGCTGTAATTAGCTGCTCCACAAATTATGTATGGGCTCGTTTTTTACAGGAGGACAGTCTCACCTGAAATTGTGCTCTTTGACAAGTCATTTATCAAACCACCTGTTCAACAAGTCTCAAAAAGCGATATGTTGATTAGTTGTCTGCAGTCTCCCAACATGTTTAGCACAACCACAGTGCGCTGGTTAAGCTAACAGTGACTTCTTACTTAAGCAAAAAGGAAATGGTCTGTATGTAGTCCAGCTGATTATCTTAGTTTGCCACAAATCTTAAAATTAGCCAAATTTCTGTAAACTTTACTTGCTAGAACATTTAAAGCATTCCTCAGTGATACAGTTAAGATAGAAAAAATATGAATGGGTTGGCGCTTAATGTTGATTTAAGGAGTGCTCCTGACTTTTGAGCTGGTGCTCCTCAAATTTTCAAGCAGCACCTAGTTAGTCTGAAGCCCTGATATGTCATCATTCTGACAGGTAGGGCAAAATATCCTCTTTTCCCAAGCAGAAAACAGCTAACAAAAACACAGTGTCAGACTGAATAATAAAGTCAAAATGATTGATTTTCAGACTTTAGTAAGTACATGTCACACATTAATTTCCCTTTCAAAACATATAGCAATAAATGAAAGTGAAAGGAAATAAGTCTAAAAAATGAGATGTTTTGCAGAGAGGTGAAATGTGCCATACACATCAGTGTGTTCCCTGCAGCAACTATTGTGGTAATTTGCATTCCTACTTTTTATATTTAGTGCTACATATCTATTTATTGCAGTGTGTATGCTTCTGAGGCAGAATACAGGTCAATGGGAGTGCTCTACTCTAAAAGCAATTTAGATGTTTCATGCCTTGCAATAAACCATCTGAGAAGTGAGCTCACAAACTCTCAGTCTCAAGGCAGATAATCAAACCACAAGGTCAGAGAGCTGCTTTCGTACTTGACACCATAAGTATTTGTCAATGGCCCTTCATTTGTACACAGATGAAAACAGACATAGATTCACTGTTAACTGCTACTTCTCAGGTCATGCAGTTCACTTGATAGGTTAAGCTAACACTTCTTCCTCCTCTCTTGACTCATTATTGCCTCATCTTTCCTTACCATTCTGTTTCTGTTTTATGTTTAAAACATTGCCCTTTCCCTCGTCTGCTCCTCTCGTTCTTGTCTCACTCTCTCGGCTCTCGCAGAGGGGCTCGTTTTGCTTTCGCAGTAGCGGGTAGACTTTGATGTGGGCTGACAATGTGACTTGTGCCTCTGCTAAATTTAATCATATTAGCTAGTTAACCATGCCACCACCGTGTGACCCACTGACAAAAACCGAGCTCCCTCTGCTCTCTCTCTGTCTCTCTGTCTCTCTCTGTCTCTCTCTCTCTCTCTCTCTCTCTCTTTGTCTATGATAATCTAGCCTTGGGACTGAGGGGGAGCAGAGAGCAGAGTGCTCTTGGGAGATACAGTGTAAATGTGTGTGTGTGTGTTTGCAAAAGACAGAAATAAGAAAGAGAATAAACATGGTATTGCAATTGCAGATTTTTTTCTCACTCCTTAAATATTATAATTATAAAGATGATAACCTTTTCCCTAAGTGCCTCACCTTTAAACTCAAATGTTCCATGTGTTCTAAATGTAATATTCTAACTTCCCTCATAGATTGTTGACTAAAATAGCTTGTCTCTCTAATAAGGTTCATTATATAGGGACATTGGTGGGCAGCCTGATATGTGACAGGGGTCTGGATGGCTACAGATACCACTGAGTACTTTGGCACAGACCGCCTCCATCTTAAAGGTCCACAAGGGAGAGAAAAAGACCTGCATGAAAAGTTGACACTGTGTGTGTGTGTGTGTGTGGTGTGTGTGTGTGTATGTATCTGCATGTCTGCCTGTATATGTCAAAGTGAGTGTAAGAGAAGGGACAAGATAGCTCTTGATTACAGCTGATAGGTTTATTTGAGGAAGGTCAGGAAGATTTGGGAGAGGAGCAAGACATGAGTAGCTGATGGGGATGATAGGAGAGTGATGGCACCATTCACAAAACACACATACATAAGTCTACACACACACACACACACACGCACAGAAACAAAGCCCAAGACAAAGACAGATGGTTCTAAGCATCAGTATTATATGAAGCACAAAGTGAATTGCAACAAAACAAAAATGAAGAGTGAGCATTTCAACACCTTCCTCCTCTGCAAATGTTGTTGTCCTTCCATGGGTCTTAGAGATTGGACATGCCCACTAGTGCTGAGTTGTCAGAAAGTGTCTGTCTGACAGCAGTGAACGCCCCCTACGGCTCACCAGAAGTGTCAATCTGGAGATGCTGTATGTCAGAAGGAACGAATGATAGATTTGAAGGTCAAAAAATAGGCAAATGAATGACAGTTTGGCAAACAGATGGAATAGAGAACAAGATTATTACTGAGCATCAGGCAACTTTCTCTACAAGTGAGAGATTTTTTTGAATGCAGCAGATGTCTCATTATCCCATTTTTTTTTTTTTTTTGGTAATACAGAAAGAGATATCTGGCTGAAACTTTTCTCCTGTTCTACAATCAGAAGGTAACCAGAAGCACCCCTCAAGGCATGGTTGGCCTGTGTCCGCTCTGCTCTGCAACAGCTCCTGAATGGAGGAATCAATTCACCCTCATTGTATCAGTACCCCGCTTGCCCGACAGGGAACAAGCTCGGATGGCAGTGTGCATTTGATTATTACCGTTGTTTCCCCCCCTGGCATTCTGTGTTTGATTACTCCTGCCTTGGAGGTTGATCTTTGTCTGATTACTCTAGCTGTTTGGTTTTTCTGTAATCGCAGCCTTGCATAAAGAGCCTGTTTTTGTTTTTGGCAGGGGTTTGTCAGGGGGCCTTATCTATGTGTAAACATCTCTGTTTGGAGGTTTTCCCCTGGATGTAGGGAGGGATGATGGTGGATGTGGTGGTGGTGGGGTTGTAGTGTGTGATTATTGATAGGTCGGAAGCTTGTCCGGGTGTGATTTCTTCTGCCTGGCAGGCTAGCGTTTAGAATAATTTGTGCCCTCCAGAACCAGTGTTTATTTTTGTCAACATTCCAATTACATCAGACCAATCAGTGTGGTCACAGCCCAGTCGTCTCATCTCCACATATCAGCTGTGTCAACATCCGCTATCATCTTTGGCTGTCACACTGATTGTAACTCTATCACTCAATCTTTGAGTTGTTAATTACATTTGGATCCTACTGTGAGAAAATAATAATAAGCCCAACTCTTGTCCACACTTTTCCATTAAAATATCCTCACAGCGTATTGTTTAAATCCTATAATCCATGTCACAATTTGGGAAGGAAGTCCGTCATCCATATATTTCCAGTGAGCCTGTCATTATTGCAGCTGAATCATGACAAATTTAGAACAGCCCTTTCATGTCAAACCGTTTTTTTTTTTCCAGATTACTTTTAGTATGAGTTCTCCCTCAACAGTAATGACCCAATTTTCTCTGACCATTTCTTCCGTGTGCCAGGTTGATAGGTAATCGTTTTTGATTGACTCAATTAGTTCCAGTGTGCCTGGTGAATTTAGTTGATTATATTGCTTCTGTCAGACAAAACCCCTAACATATTCTTCCTTGTCGTTCGGAAAGCAAATGGGGGAAAAAAAAAATGTTTTCAGTTGACAACCATGCGTTTTCTAATTTTATCACAGGTCTCATTGGTTCACTGGTCTCTTTTGCTGTGAGTTATGAGACTTAAAATAACTGCTCAGCTAAAAACATAAAAATCATTAAAACCACTCCTACTTTTTCATCAAAATGCCTTTCTTCATAAATGACTGTATACTTCAGAGACATAGCATTAAGGTGGAATTTCAGGATCAGGCAGGATTGACATAATCCAGAGGGGAAAGACCAAAACTCAGGTTAACCATTAAAAGTAGGAGTGGGATAAAAGCAGAGAAAAGCTCCACAGGGAAAGCAAAGAAAAACATTATCTCTTAATATAACAAGCGAGGTCGGGATGAAAACCGGGTTGGTGTGGAAGGACAGAGAAAAACACTAGGTATTGTTTTAATCCTGTCAGTGGGAACCTTCTAATCCCTTGTTGTGAACATCACAGAAACACGTTGGTGTTTTTGTCTTTTGTTCCCGGGGCTAATCCCTGGCTTGCTGGCCCTCAGGTCTGGGGTGGTACATTGATGACATGGTTGTACAGCCTATGCATTACACAAACCACAGGACACATACACAAATACCTGACCTGACATACCAAACAGGTCACCCATGGCAAAACTCAGTGAGGATAATATTATACCTTATATGACAACATCTATGAAATCCATACAGTGGTTTTATGAAAGTTTGGGCTCTGTGGAAGTATTTTCAGGGATGATGAAGTTTAAGTTTCCGTACTTGGATGAATAGTTTTGGTATGGTTTTGTATTTAATGTGAAGCAGAAATAAACTTTTAGAACAACTCTAGCAACACAGTAACACACAGTTAGTGTGTTGGACACTCAGTAAAACTTTTCATCCAATATATTTGGCTCAAAGCTGATTTGAGGTCAAGATAAGAGGATAAAGTATTTTTCGAATAGAACAGATCCTTTCATTTTTTTAAATGTGTGACAGCAACAGGGAAGGTAAAAAAAAAAGAAAAAAAGAAAAGGTGAATCGTCCATCGTATGACTCCAGTTCAGTTGAGATGAATGGTAATTAAATGGTCTAAGTCCATGGCAATAGAATTGTATCTGATTTTCCAAAAAGAGGACACCTCATGAACACAATCTTCTTTTTTCAGTTCAGTGCTGAACAGCTATACTATTCAGTAAGCACAATGAAACTGATATAGAAAATAAAGTAAAACAAAACACTGCTGTTAGTATTGCAGTGCCTTGCATTGTACTATTTTTGTATATTAAGACTCCTTTTTCATAGATTCATTACATTAAAGTAAAATATATGCAAATAAATGCAAGAGGACAACTGTGACCAAACCAAGCAGTGGTGAAAGTGGCTGTGTTGTCTTTACCCCTGTGTTAGTAGCAACACAGCTAGCTACTAGGTACAGAAGTCATCACCAGTAATTAAGTGTTGCTTGATTACTGCTGATGACTTTGAAACCCAGTAATTAAATGAGTCACTGTGTACTGTTCTCATAGTATCTGTGGTACATTGTGCTGTGTTAAGGTGCCTAGCTACAGAGCCAACACATGTACCCGCTGTAGCTATACCTTAACACCTTAACACAGCACAATGTACCACAGATACTATAAGAACAGTAACCTAAGCTATGCCTTACCTATGCATTAGTGCTATGGCAGCTATGCAGATGCCACATAGTGACTGCAAGATTTGTTACTGGTCAGGTCTGTCTGGCTGAATTTTCTTCCACCAAGTTTCAGATGCTGAATAAGGACAACATGAAGCATGCTGAGAAAGGTTTAGTTAGGCTGAGTTCACTAACACATCTAGAAACCATCTCTAAAACCATCTCTACTTCAAATATTAATTTATTATAGACCAGCCATTACTCTGTTTTTTTATTTTTTATTTTTTTTACTACTACTAAATACATAACAAACAAACTATCCTTGTGCCTTGCATACATGCTGAATAGCATGTAAAATGTGAGACGTACAGTGTAAACATCACCTTGCCTGTGCTCTGTGATGGATAAACTATGTAATGGAGACACTGCTTCTAAGTTACCTCAAATCAAATTTCTTGTTACTTAGTTTCCAACATACACACCAATGACTAAATGGGGTTGGGCTACGTGACAGCTCCCCAAAAGTGAAGCCAAAACATCTCTTGGCTGGCTATAGTGTATGTCATAAACCCTGCCCAAGACATGTTAATGGATGAGACATGGGCAGTAAAAATCAAAGCAGATGTCAAACAATTTTTTTCTGAAGAGGTTTTTGGCATTTTAGGTAGTTCTTATCATTGTGATTGGTTTTAACTGTTACAAAAGGGGGTGTGATATGATTGATAGCTGCAATTGTTTCGTAATTCACCACAACATGTCTCCATGTTATTTTTAAAGCAAATATAGTGAAAAGAATGCCAAACATTCACTAGCTCCAGTTTTTTGGATGTGAGGATTTGCCTTTTTTCTTTGTCATATCACTGTGAAAGATATTTGAAGATGTCACCTTAGACTTAGAAGTTTTGATGGATTAATAATAAAAATAATCAACCAGGTAGCTGGCAATGCAGAAATCATGTACAATACCTACAGTGTTATAGTGATGCTATCCAACAGTTATACCATGAATTAAACTATTAGCACTTCCATAGACCCCTGCATGGGAAATACAAGGGTTAAACCAGCTTGAGGTCAAGCAGATAATTTGTATCCTGGCAATGATGGAAGTTCCTTGTAGATTTCCTCTAAATGTAGGTTGTTGCTTTGGCCTTGTCTTTTAAGTTGCCCAGCTGTTAGTATTCTTTTCCTCAGTGGGGAGCATTGCAAAAACATATGTATTATTTTGTCACAACAAAGTTTACTTCTGCACTGTCAGACCTATTAAGAGACGTGTTTGAACACTGAGAAACAGCAGCTCTGGCACAACGTTGCTCCCACTGCTCATATCAGAACAATGGCGAGACTTGACAGTGATCAACAGTGCTTAGAGATTCTCCTGCTTTTATCCACTAATAAACACCTTGTGGGAGCAAACACTAAATCTAAATCTCATCTTGGTTGCCTGTCTGGGAAAATAAAACTCCAATAATAATGTGTCATAATAACACCTCAGTGTCAAGTGATGGTGGCTTTACACAATGGACTCAAATGCACACACAAATTCAAAGAGACCTGCATCCATTTTGCTTCCTCTGGAGGATGGTCTGACATCGCTATGCCTGGCGGCTTAAAGTTATGATGTCAGTGGGTCATAGTGGTTTATGGGATTAAGCCCCCGGAGGAAGTCAGAGGCTCTTTAAAGCCAGGACATAACGGCCTCTAAATTTAATTGAGGTTGCAAGTGGGCGCAGTAACAATGATCGCCTTTATCGTAAAAGGCAAGGAGGCATAGTGTGCTTTAGTGTTGTTAATATTAACAACAATAGGCAAGAATAGTTATGATTGTATCTATTTGAAGAAGAAAGAGAAAAAGACAGGAATGGTGCTCAATAGAAAGTAGCATATTTATGACAAGTGGCAGAACAATTGTGAAAAAGATACATGATATTTAAAACACCTGTTGTTGGGTAAATCCATGGCACTCTCCTGACAGCTGTGTGTGGCTTCTCTTGAATCCCTCAGCATGAGAGAAGAGCAGATGTAGCACAAAGTACAAGTCTTCCAACATGGCATCAGTCTATATTGTGACATGGACGCCTACACACTTTACAGATCTATCTGAAATCTCTCCAAGCAGCCCAAATCAATTGAAGCTTACAGAGAAATGGTACTGTGAATATTTCTGCCTTGACAGAAACCAGCTTCAAAGCCTTTCTAACACAACTTTGTGACTTTAGAGAAGATCATCCTATCTCCAAAATCCATAACCGGGAGTTGGTACTGTCTCCTGCTCAACTCTAAGTTCATCCTTTTGTGCGTATGGGCCCTTTGAGATGCCATTATTCCAATTTCAGTGAAAACTTCCTCTACATTTGAATCTGTCTCGTATTTCATCTACCCCCAAAAAGAAAAAGAAATAAAGAAATGCATTTTTTTTTTTTTTTATCAAGCCCCTCTGTGTTCTCAGGGAGAGATTAGCATAATTTTACAGCAGGATTTTCACTGGCTAAGACTTGAAATCTGTCCTCAAATCCCAACTGAAGTGGAGCCTTTTGCTTTCTTATCTATTTGTTTTTTCTATATTGTCATGTATTTTTTTTTCCACAAAAGCAATAAATGATTATTGTGAGATTGTAAGATCAGCAGACAAAAGGAAACATTCATAGGGGTACATTAGAGGACAGAGATGAATAGCGAGCTGATTTACGTTCTAACACAGTGTGTTCTTTTTTCCCCTCTATTTGAGTGTAGCACATTCACCCTGCAAAACGTAAAGGTGAATTATAGTATCCACTGTTTTGGTGGCACACAGTCCCAAGAGCACAGCATCAGAGAGAAATGGATTCCAAAGTCAAACAGGCATCAAGTGGCACAAGGTGCACTGAAAACCCACATCCCAGGTAGAAAGTAAAGTAGCACAGGGGAGTGTGAGCAAGTGCAGTGGCTAAGTCAACACATGAATTAAATATTTTTAACAGAAACTCACTGTGCTGACACAGCACTTTGACATTAACAGGTGATTTTTTTTTAGGGTCAACTTAGTTTACTTCACTCCAGTGCTGAAAGACAAGTATCCAAGTTTATATCAGCATACCACAGGTTTGATGTGATTTTATACTTCATACTTCAGCATACAAAAGGTTAAAATAGCTTTCTCTCATTGTTCTCACTTCAGAAGGGCACAATGGATCTTGGTGAATGCTCGTCTGTCATATGTGACATCTCAGGAGATATCTCTCTCTGGTCTAATTTTGATGAAACTTGGTGGATTGATGCATCTTTGTACCCTGATCTGACGTTTGAAAAATTATATCGATTGGCTTAATGGGTATTTAAAGGTCACATTTCCGAATTCCGAAAGTCCATACAAAAGTTGCTACAGCAGAGCTTCCATTTGAACAAAAGGTGAAAGGGAGGAAGAAAGGCAAGATTTGATGGTGCTCTGGGGTTACATAATGCTGACTGACCTTGAAGTTGCAAACTTTTAAGTATATTTCAAATCTGACAAATCTAGACAATTTAATATTCTTGCCAGTCTGTTCACCACATTGATCCAGACCAAAATGTTTAAAACATAGGGTGGATTGCTGTAAAATTGTGAACATTCAGGATGAATCCTAATGACTTTGATGATCCTCTGACTTTTTATCTAGAGCCATCAGAAAGTCACTGTTTTCACTTATCCAGTGAATTATCTCAAGACTGGATGGGCTGGACTGGTGCAACGTTTTGTACAGACATTCATGGTTCTTGAATAATGTATCCTCATGACTTTGGTGTTCTCCTAACTTCTCCTCTAACTTCACCTTGAGATTGGCATTTATTGTTTTAATTGAAACCAATTACCAACTACTGGTTGCATTGCCATGAAACTTGCATGAAACACAGGATGAACTGAGAACTTTTCCTGGTGAACCATGATCAGAGCACACTTTCTGTTTGTCCAATACTTTAATTCATGGCTAAGCTAATGACATTACCATCAGCCTTAACTCTATTTTGTAATTCATGCAAATAGGTAAATCTTAGTATGCTAAAATGCTAAACTAAAATGATTTGGGTAAACATTAGATCAGCAAAAGATTAGCAAGAATTGACTTTGTAAGCATGCTGACATTAGCATTTAGCTCAAAGTATAATAATTTATTTTCACCGCCTCACAGAGCCACTAGCATGTGGTTAAAACATTTTTTCTTGACTCAAGGGTTATTTAGATCTTTCTAAAGCGAATGCAACAACTAAAGTTTAAGTGATTGAATGTCTGATAAAAATTTGTTGCAGTAATACATCACACAAAATGAAAAAAACAAAAAATGTTAGCATCATGGGAATCACACCAACATCAGCATCAAATAAAGGACATTTTCAGCAGTTGCAAGACTGCTCAGCTGTAATTTACAGTTTTCAGTTGATTTCCCAAACTTGTAGATTTGTGATTTGCCTTTTTTTTGGCATGTCTGACAGTCAACATTTTGGGGATCATTTTATCAAACTTGGAAGTTATTCCAGATGCTTGACTTTTTACACATTTCTAGTGTAGATGTAACTTTTAAGTTTGTCACTACCCTAGTGTTAGTCCTGGTAATGATTGTGTCACAAGATGCAAAAAACTATTGCTACAATTAAATACCCTTGTCAAGAATAATAATACCCTTGACTAATAATGATAATTACTTTGATGCTTGATGAATAATGTTTGATTACTTTTTTAATTTAATGGGCTATATGGGGTTTTTGACTATATTTTTTTTAAATGAAGCAGTCAAATACAGATTTGATTTTGACAATGATTATCATGGCAACAGATGAAACGTCAATGCTTCAAAGTATTTAGGTCAGCCCTACAGGCAACAGCATCATCCTAACTTGCATACTTGGTCAAAATGTACACGATGTCAGTCTCACTCACACACACAAGTTTTGAACTGCTAGCTAATTGTACACACTCATTCCTGAGGGAGTCATCCCAAGGGATCAATAAAGTCTACTCTAAGTCTAAGTCTAAGTCTAATTAGAGCCTCTGTGGTGATAGCCAAATGTTGTAACTGAGCATTTGGTCATAAAGTAATGAGAGGATTAGTTGATAGAAATGTTCCACTCATCTGGACCTCTGTCCCTTTATGTTAAGCTCAGATATTTTATGCAGCGTTTACAAGAATTTAAATTTTTAAGCTTTTTCACATCCATAAGCCATTTAGTTCTCATTCTTTCCCCAAACAGACTGCTGCTCACCCAACCAGCAGTTTGTGTTTGAATGTATGCTGACATCTGTTAATAAAGATTACACACCTTACCCAGCATGCTATTAACGTCACAGCACTGTGAGTGAGTTTTCAATCAGTGCTCTACTCCTATGCAGCATTTCTACACATTTTTATGTTTCAAATATCCAGCTGTCACCTTTCCACTGAAAATAATATTAAGAGAAGCAGCTTCTCTATCTTACTCAAGGCTGCTTTGACAGGTAACATGATTGACAACTTCTACCCTTCGACTTGAGACGACCTCTTACACCACTTGGTTATAATGCACAGCAGTTTTGATCCAGGTAACAGCATAAGACAGCATGTCTTCTGAAGCCACTCCTATGAGCATCTACACATGTCCTCATCACTTCCTGCCACACATCTCATCTCCATCCACACTCCTTCCCAACTGAATAAAGTGCTATACTGCACCACTACTTTTAGAGTTTATCCCACTCATTCATTACGAAGTGCCATTGTTTGCACAGTCTGCAAAACGTGTGTTTGAATACTATACCACTTTCACCTTGGGGATTTGGTCCATGCTCCTTAATGCTCATGATTTATTTTTCCATCTGATCCTACTCAGTATAACTACCTCATGGAGCAATGCTCCAGTGAACCCCTGCACACTCACCATCTGCCTCTGCAGCTGCAACAATACTGCATTACATGCTGCTTGGATTCGTATAATGACTAATGCTGAATATTCTGTACTCTGTAACACTGTACCTTGGTTCATCCACTTTTAAATAGTGGATACATGTACAGTCTTGCACTGTCTTTTTGTGTCATCTGTGAAGTTGTAGTTTACCTGCAAAAATTTACCATAATAGTGTGTGACGGTTAGTGATTCATAGATAATTGGGTTATTTCCATTAATAACTGAATTTATTTAAGAATATTACAATTGAAAATGTACAGGACAGAAGATGTCCGGTGTAAAATGTATAAAATGTAAGGAAATATTTCATGGTTTTGGTGTGGTACCATCTTGTGTTACTATAGGTGGTGAGACACCTGTCCTACCTGAGCAGGTGTTGTCAACAGTAGGACTAACTACAGTGAACAAGCACTTTGTTAAAGTAGCTAAGGTATGCTTATTATCTCAAATCAAACCAGCAAGACCAAAGACTTATGGAGAGATTGGTGTTAACTAGTATGTATGTGACTTGGTAAGTTATTTGCTCCATAAAATGGCTCCATAGCATCCCCCTTGGACATACTTAAAGTCTCTTGACAGCATGGCCTTAAACCTACAGGAAGTCTGCCATTTTAATTTTAATTTGAAAATTTTGCTTATTTTTGGCCATTTTTTGGCATTTGGGGACGTTGTATTTGATTGAACTCCTACAGTTTTTATCATATCGACCTCAAACTTAGTCAGGATACTCTCAAGGCCTTTGTGAATAAAAGTTATTAAAAGATTTTGTTGATGTCGAAGGTTGTGGCTGTGGCGGCACCTCAAATTTTCATGACTCGCTATGAAACAGGAAGTTGCGTTTAAGTTGCTGTAACTCAGCTATACTTTGTTCAGTCAGCCCCAAAATTCACAGTGATGATAAGGGTCCCAACATGAACACAGCCACATGTCAATATTCATAAAAAATTATAGCGTCACCTATTGGCCACAGGAAATAATGTGTTTTAGACTTTGACGTCCTGTTACTAGCAGGTTGATGTGATCCACTTCAGACGTGGTCATGAAGCCTTAAAGACTTCATGATGCCTCATTGTGAAAATTTTGATGTTCGATTGAAGGGTGTGTCTGTGGCGCCGTGGCGAATTTCGATGTTTTGCCATTAACCAGGAAGTTGATGTAACTCATGCATACATTGTCTGATCTGCCCCAAATGGATCTGAGTGATTAATCAGTTACAAAGTTACCTGATTCTTTTTTTTTTCCCTTTCTTTGATCTTTTTTCATTGTTATCTATTAGGGATGGACATTTTAATTATTTTTTGAAGTTGATTAATCAAGCCAATTTAAGTTGATTAGTCATGACATCATTGTTAACACGCGCCTTCCACCCAAAACATCTTGTTTTTTTGCACTGTAGTGTACAGATGCACTAACTTTACCTCCCAAACTCCACTCATCAAGAACACACCTCAGACTAGTTCTCAGCAGCGTGTCTCATCTGTCCTGCGAGTCTAAAGCAGAGAACCTGAAATCTTCCAGTCACCGTCCATGTAATGGTGACAGTGACCAAAAGCATGACATGAGACCTGTCCATGCATCGGTTGTTATTGCTACTTTCTTGGCTTCCATCAGATTCTTTTTCAGGGCTGTAGCTGCATATCGTCTGAAATCATAAAGTCACCAAAACTATTTGTTATTTGTTCCTGACGTTTGCTGTCACATGAGCGTTTCAGTACTCTAAATCCACACTGTTTTCCGTAAGCACTGGCTGTCGGCCGGATGGCTGGACATTAAAAAAAATGAATCCCCTTTCTTAATATTTCAAGTCACTTCATGTAATGTTCTAACTGAAATCTTAAAACAGATGAGGATTTTTGTCATCAGACATCTGGATCCTAAGTAAACAGAGAAACAAGCTGAGCAAACAGCATCTTGTGTCCGCGTCACAGGGAAACATTGATTTTTAAAATTTGATACTGCTTTATTCAATGAGGTTTCGGATAATTCAGCTCCCAGTAAAAACTTCCTGAATGATGAACACTGAAGGAATCCTAACCTAAAAACACTTCCATCCGATCAGAAAAAGAATCAGAAAAATCAGTCAAATAAAAATGTTTTGACTCCTTAAAATAGATGTCAACTATGTTTGCCGTGTTGATTTATTGACTAATTGATTACCCATGCACATCCCTACTATTTGTGGATTATGAGCATGCACTCATGTAATGAAAATGTGTTGCTGTGTGGCCAAGATGGCATTCTAAAAATGCTGTATTAGAACAGGAGTTAAGTATTAAGTATTTAGTATTAATTTTATGGTCTACACAATTACATTTTATTCACATCAGACATTATTTCTAAGAAGAGTGTTTCATTATGGGTTGCTTGTAGCCTTAATGTTGCTAGGCTAGCACGTGTTGTCAGGTCTGTTTTATAGTGAGTATAGAGTTGGTCAGGCCTAAAAGTGTTTCATTAGCCCAGTCTAACCTGCGGCATTTTCATAAGACCTGTGAGAAAACAAATCAAAACATCTCCAGACTGCAGAAAGAGACCTTGTAGAGCGCATACCACATGTTAAGGCTGAGTTCTTACCACAGTGGGCTGGGTTTGAATCCAGCCAAGGCTTTTTGCTGCATGTCATCATCTCTCTTTCAGCTGTCTTTATCAAGTAAAGAAATGCCTGTATTTTATTGAACAAAAAGAAGGAAAAGAAGGAAAAAGACCAGGGTCCAAATTGTCTGTGGAGCAGCCAAGAGTTACTGCTGCTACAGATGATGAGGAGCTCAAAAAGACAAATAGACTGCCTAAAAAATAGTGACTGTTGGAGAAAATCATTTTGACCACATCCAGGGGTCCATGATGAGAGTGTCTGAGGATGTGACTGAACAGGCCATGTAGTATTGTATTATGCTTCAATGTAAGCATCATGTTTGTTTTTTTATGTTTTATAATATTCAGGCCAGTGTGGTAGATTTCCTCTCTACTCAATGTGGAATTGAGTATAGTGCATCACTACAATTACTACAATTATTAATAACTGTAAAAAACAAACTAAAATATCGCCATTCCCAGAAATTCCCAGAAACTACTATGCCTACTGGCAGATAGGGCCATGTGCCATTTGGAGCCATTGGATACTGCTTTTTCCTGAATTCCTATGTTTTATTAAAAAGGGATTTAGAGTCTTTTTTTTTCATAAAGAAGTGAACATCTATACATACATCGAGTTTAACATTGCGTTTTCCCTTTTTTAACCTGATTTAGAAATTTTTCACAAAATATTACATCAGAGAATAAGTCAAAAGACAAAAAATCTAAACAAACTTTCTACGCCAAGTTTATATTTGACAGTTTTCTGTCATTGATGCATCACATTTTGGTTTCTGCTCAGTGTATTTACGTTCAGCACCCATTCCCACTGTGAGATTCCTTTCTTCATTACAGACATCAAGATTTTCTTATTTTCTTTGTTTTAATAACTTCATTTATATTAATAACAAAACCAGTGCACATGAAAATGTAATCAGTTCTTTCTGTTCAAAGCCACATTGCGCTGTGTATAATGCAAATCTGTGCATTTCAAACAGAAATATAGAAGCTGCTCCATGTGTATGAATGTGCCTGAGTCACATCAGACTGTCGCCTGTTTGATCAGAGACGCCCTCAGTTGCCATACAGTTTTAAATGTGTTCTTCAGAAGAAGAGTCTATTTGTAGAGGTTGAGGTGTGTGTGTGTGAGAGAGAGAGAGAGAGAGAGAGAGAGAGAGAGTTCTTGTCTGAAGCCCACTCAGAGTTCCCACTGTAGACACTGAAGGTCTCTCTTGTTCTCCCCAGTGGCGTTGATTGGGAAACAGCTCCAGGCAACCCCTAGGCTCTGCCTCTCGTTCCTTTATCTTGTGTTTGTGTTTGTGTGTGTGTGTGTGTGTGTGTGTGAGGGAGAGAGAGAGAGAGAGAGGAGAGAGTGACAGAGAGAGAGAGCATCCACAAGTGTGCCTGAGTATGCCTGAGTGTGTATGTTTGTACATGTACATGTGCATGTGTGTGCCCTGGTCTCCCACTCAGACTGCTTCATCTTGATTAGCAGCTGCTGCTAACTTTAGATGAAAAATATCAGCAGAAGGGAAAACAAAAGAGGAGTGAAAAAGAGCAGTTGAGCTTGGGGGATTTTGACTGGCTTGAGAAGTTGATGTAACAATATTGGGTTTCCTAAAAAACTGGGGGGGGGGGGCTATGGTTAAAAAAAACAAAAACAAACGATCAGAAAATAGACAAAAACTCAACTTATTGGGCAGTTGAACAAAGAAAAGAAAACAATGATTCTGACAGATGAGGAAGGGAAAATGAAAAGGGAAAAGGGTCAAGGAAGGAAGGAAGGAAGGAGAGAAGGAAGACACAATAGAGAGAAGGGAGAATGAGAGAGGAGGGTGGAGATATGGAGGAAGAATAAATCAGAATGTAAGAAACACTGCCAGGTGTTTGAACTTTGAGAAAGGCAGCGTTTGAGGATAAAGCATGAAGGATAAAGGTTTGTTGGAGCCGACGGGGATTCTCTCTCTCTCTCTCTCTGTCTCTGTCTCTGTCTCTCTTTTGCTTTCCCTCTCTGTTTCTTTCTCTTACTCAGACGGGCTGATTGAGGTTTTACCTGCAACTACAGTCACGCACACACACACACACACACGCACACGTAGAGTTCAAGGCAGGATGAGACAGCTTTATTATAGGTCTGCAGATTAATTCAGAAGTGTCCACCAAGGATATGTGCAGTAGAGGCTTGAACTCTTAGATAGTAGCAGCTGAATGGTAAAAAATGCCCATCTTTGCTGATCATCTACAATCAAAATGAACTTCTTTGAGTATTAAAACTATTCTGAGTATTAAAAGAAGGTTATCAGGTACTTTTTGCTTGAGGTAAAGCAGGCTAACGGCCTCTGGAGAGAACCCTTAAAAATGTAAAATAAGAACACGCTCAGTGGATTATTATTGCTTTTATTGATTCCAAAGCACATTATTAAAAAAAAATGGCGCATCAGAAGTATAAAAAGATCCCTGCCAGCAACATTAGATGTCTTCTCTATTGCCCCCAGCTTCACTATAGCTTCATATATTAGTTTCATATGTTCTTTGACGCTGATGAAATTGTAAAGATGAGAAATAACACAATATTGAATCGATTTTGAAAAATATGTATGATTCCTCCACCCCGCGTTTACCTTTGATCACATCACACGTCACGCCGTCTCAGCGTGCAGGCTTCAATTAGGTTGAAAGAGCAGTGGGAGTTTCAGCAAGTGCGAGAAGTCTACGAATACGGTGCACAACATAACAAGAGCACGTCTCAAACAATGCTCTTCATCTTTCAGAGAGCTTTCTATACTCTGCGCACATTCCAAAAGTACACACACACACACACACACACGTTCACAGATCTCAGGAGGGAAGTAGGAAAAGCATTAGAGAGCCGTCTCCATTCACTTTCATCTCTCATCTCTTTTTAATACCTCCTCCTTTCTGGAGTTTTCTCTTTCCGCTCGCGCTCCCTCAGCTGTTATTTAACCAACTCCAAGTGTGTGTGAAGTATATTCCCAATCAATCAGTGAACGGTTTCTGGTAGAGTTTGAAAGACTTAACAACTACTGCTCACCTTCAGGACATGCACAGGTGCTCTACCTGTGCGCATATGAGTGTGCGTGTGTGTGTGTGTGTGTGTGGAGTATGTGTACATGCTAGATCATGTCAGGCCCATGCTCCGGCCTTGTCTTCTTTCCTCTCTTGCCCTCACTAACACAGGCGGATGCCTCGTATCCATTAAGAAGTGCTCTGCAGCTCCATTCCTTTGCTGGGTGTCACAGTGCACTGAGCACTGGCCTGCGTATGTGTGTGTGTGTGTGTGTGTGTGTGTACGTACATCCAGCTTTGCAAAGGACAATGTGTGTCTGTCAGCGCAGGAATGAATGTGTATGTAAGTGTGGGTGCGTGCCCTTCAGACTAGCTCACGCTTCATTTGTCTGCTGAATGAGACCAGAATCTCTCACTATTCACTGGAGAATCCTGCTGAATTCTCTCTCCAGCCAGGGTACTGCTTCAGTAAGCACTCTTAATGGTAACCCAGAAATGTGTGTGGCATGTGTGTGCAAATGTGTGCACACACATATCATGGTATTAGAGTAAATTTGTTCTGAAACTACACTTTTCTGCATGTGTTTTTGTGTATTTGTGTGTGTGTGTGTGGTGTGTGTGTGTGTGTGTGTGTGTACACACATGTGTACGTGCAGGGGCTGTATGAGCTAGTTAGGTTAGTAGAAGTACGTCAAAGAGAGTTTAAGGTCAAAAGGGCCCGAGAGAGGAGATGAGTAGGGCCAATGCTCTGAACTGTAGAGGAAAAATACATTAATTTCACCTCTTGCTCTCTTTATTTTTCCTTCAAGCCTCTCACTGCATCTTTCAGTCTCTAATTTCCTGCCTTCATCTTGGCTCTCTCATTACCCTTCTCTATGATTCTCTGAAGCTCCTTTGCCTCTGTCTTTAGAACATCGCAGCCACCCACACACACACATACATTTTATAGTTAAAGTTACACAGCAAGATCACCCATCTAAATGCGTCAGGGTGCTCTCTGGGGACAACAAAGCTCCACTGATGCTAGTTTTAATTTGCTAAACATCCACTTGTATCGTTGTTTCTTTGTTTGCTTGCATGGTCGGAGTAGTCCTAAACTCTCGCTGTGATGTTGTTGTTGTGTTATTATGCCTAAATAGGAGCCATGCTGGGAAAATTGGCCCAAGTTCAGCACAAGGATAAATGACCAAAAAGGCCTTATAATAAGCACACATAATGACCTGTGTGTGCATGTGTTTGTGTGTGTGTGTGTGTGCGTATGTACGTTTCTTTTCTTTTTTTGTCTGTTTGTATTTCTGAGTATGTGTTCACTCCATGCTTTTTATGCGTGCACTCATCTGTGCGTCTGCGTGCGCTTGATAATGATATCCATGAATTATGCATGTGGTGTGATGCTTTTCATTCAATTTCAGCTCTTATTTTCCCCCAAACAACATTACAGAGGCGGGTCTCTGGGCATTTGGCTGTAAATAAACTCGAACTAATAGACTTCAACTCTGGGCAACACCCGTCTGCAAAGCACTCACCAGGGAGCAAGCTTAACAAACAGCCTCCAGGCACTGTTCTCAGGTCAGCTCCTGTGTATTACTATTGACTGTTGGGGGCACCAGTGAGGTTACGGGAAACAGATCCGAAATCAGCATTCTTAGGGCAATTGTTTCTCTGTTCCCCCAAAAAAAGCATATGAGGCGATAAGCTAACAAAAACTAGAATAGTCTGAATATTTACATGCATAAATTAACATGTTATATCAACAATGGATTTTGTGCTCTGAGCAAAAATAGATAAATAAATGAAACGATTTAATTGTGTGTGGGTCAACTGTGTCTTCTGGGTATCAGCTTACATATTTGTACATATACAAGGCTGTATACACGTGCACAGGTGTGTGTCATAGGGTTGAAGTTACGTGTTCTACTCTCTGTGAAGTGCAGGAGGGAGTCGGGGGTGAGGTGGTATGTTGCCATACATGACTACCCATATCTCCCTTGTCTATGATCTGTGACCTTGTCCTCTCTCATCACTCGTAGCTTGTGACTGCACTATGGCTCAGAGCGCTGCCCTGCTTCCCCTCTTTCTCTCTCTCTCTCTCTGTGCCTGTCTTTCTGTCTCCTCCTCGCTTGCTCTCTTGCCTCTCTCTGCTCCCCCCCCCGTCCGTTGTGCTCTGTTGCTCATCGAGGGCCCTGAGCTCCCCCTTTTAGTGCCTGGGGTGCTCTGCTCTGCACTTGTGACATTGGAGGTATGTGTGTGTGTGGGTGTGTGCGTGCATGTACTTATGTGTGCGGTTGTGTTTTAGGCCATGTGAGGGGAGTCAGTCATATGATTTAGCAGAAGACAGTCACCTGCAGCTTTGCTCAAAGCGATGGGAATCACGTTTTCTCTTGCCAAGATGTCACACACTGTGCCGTTTGCTCTTAGGAAGATAGTGTTTATGTGAGTGTGTGTTACTGTGCATGTAATAGTGAGATAGTGATTGTTTGTAGAGAACATACATCTAAGTCACAAGTGCAGACAAACACAAGGTGCTTTAGCTGATGACACACAATTTTAATCTTTCACGACCTTACTGAACACACCGATTCCAGCTCAGATATATTCGCAAATCATCATGCTCCCTCCACTGTACTTCACCGTTGAGATGATGTTTTCATATTGGTCTATAATGCCCTTTTTCCCCATATGTAATGCTGCTTGTTCTTCTCAAAAAATCCCACCTTAGTTTTGTCAATTCATTAAACATTTTCCCAGTAGCGTTGTGGAGTGTCAGAGTGGTCTTTGACAAACTTTTACGTTTGGAGAGCTTCCTCTGGGGTGTACTGCCATGCAACCATGCACCATGATTTGCATATGGTAGACTCATGAGCAGCTCCAGCGATTCCTTTAAGCCTCAAGCTGTTACTCTGGGCTTCTTCATTACCTCATTGAGCATCTGTGTTGTGCTTTTTGAGTGATCTGAACTGGGTCATCATTTACAAATCATCATTTACAGACAGTTTGCCTGACTATTGAATGATGAATATGAGAGGACTCTTTGAGATGACTTGGTAACCCTTTCCAGCTTTAGGCAAATAAACAGTTCTTAATCCTAAGTCTTCTCCTTTTAGTGAGGCACAGCATCAGCAGATGTGTCTTGTGAATTGCAAACTAATATTTTATATATAGTGTATATATATATTGAAGTAGCTGTGAGCCACACGAGTTTGGTCATAAACCAGGATATTGTACAAATTCAAATGTTGACCTGATTATGGCACCAGGTTAAAAGAAAGAGGATCACCAAAGTTATTAAAGTTCATACTGATGGGCCATGCATGTCTTTTTCAGGTTTCACAGCAATCTGTCCAATAGCTGTCAAGATATTTCACTAAAAATGGTAACCACATGTTGACACTAGTAAGAAAGACAATGATTCATCAAAGTCAGTAGAATTCATTCCTCTAGACACCATAAATGTCTGCAAAATATCCTGGCAATGCATCTAGTAGTTGTGGAGCTATTTCAGTCTGGACCAAAGTGGTGGACTAACAAACATTGCCATCCATAGAGCCATATAGCCAGCATGCTTTAAAATGGGGTCAATGCTATTACATGATTTATAAAAAATTTTAACAACTTGGACTCCTATTGTCATTTTCTTTTTTCCAGCACTGAATACAAACAAAAAGCAGAATCCTCATTAATGCCAGAATCTGACCGCCATATGCACAGTATTCATAACAGCATAATTCAAGTATGTGCTCTACACAGTGGCCATTTGTTAACCTACTGTACAAATACAACAAAGGCGCTGGTTCCTATAACTAAGCCGCATAGCACATGGAAAGAATGAAATTTTCATGAATCATTTATCAGAGCTGCTGCCAGTGTATTCAGACAGGGAAAGCAGCTGTAACTGTAGCTGTGTACTCCCCTTGTTTTATGTAGAGGACATCACTTTGCCACTGGCAGTAGAGTCTTTACAATGGCAAAAGTTGTTTTTTTTTTCTTTTTGTATTTAATCACAGATCACAATGCCATATTTATGTCTCATGCAGAGTGCATTATGTTTGTGTGTGTGTGTGTGTGTGTGTGTGTGTGTGTGTGGAGGAACAGTGCTGACAGACAATGTGTGTCTTGACATACTGCAAATGAGTTTGTGTGTGTCCCTGACTCTCAGCAACATTACAGACAAACCTCACAATAAGTTAAACATCACAAACAAAAAGACAGAAGTTTAAAAACTGTAATGTTGAGGGGAACTGAGTTGGGTGATAATACTCTGTGTATTCATCACTATGACTGGTTTTCCCCAGGAAGAGGAAACAGTAATGCTTCCACCAGAAGTATAAATTATAATCGGGACTCCTGAATTTGTAACAGCAAATTGAACAGCTGGAGAAAAAAATGATGGCAAATGAGAAATGATTTTGTGTAGGGCGCAGTTACTGAGATCCTTTCCTTTCAGGTGTCCGGAATATCCTGCCGATGATATGTAATTCAGGAAGTGTTATGACTCACTGTCAGCCCTGAGGGTTACGCTATTATGGTTCACAAGTGAAAAACTACTCTCACTCGGTTATTCTGCCCCTGAACAATATGCATAATACCCACAGTAAGCCATTTCATTAATTCTGAATTGTTTTTGGAATAGAACTGGTTGCTTGGAGAGCCTCACCAAAGCAAATAGGGTATGTTGTTATTAAATTCTATTGCATATAAAGCATTACCACAGGTAAAACTGTTAAGATTTATGAAAGCAAGCTCCTGCATGTTCAAGAAAACAAATCTGACAAATTCAATGCTAATTCCGATTGCTTTTTTTTTTTCCTTTTCGCAACTGTATGTCTGTTCCAATGACAGCTCGATTACCTCATGTAGTAATATCTTTACCCAAACACAAAGCATTGTTCTAATCTCTCAACAATATTTACCTTAACTCTGCCTGCAGACGTCTGATATTCTGCTCACGCTTCTCCATCTGGGAGATTAAAGACCCAAATATATCCCCATTGCAATATTGATCCTATCGATCATGCCTTGGAGTACAGCACAGCCAATAAAAAAGGGGGGAAAGTATTTCAGAAAGCCTTCCCACTAACTTTATTTGTGGGGATAACTATTCTGGTCCATTTGTCAGGATCAAGTTGAAAGACAAGAGGAAGCACCAGGGAGATCTATAAAGGGACTTAAAGTTTCCTTTGAGGTTTTTATAAACCATAAAGCATGTAGCTGAATCCTCTTATGCCTGCAGTGAGTGGCAGAATCTTGCAGCATCAATCAAAATAATGAATCTGTATTAAATCCAGACGTCCCTCTTGCTGACATCCATTTTCGAAAATACATATTCCTCAGTCACAGAATCAGAAGAAAAGGGAGAGAAAAAGGGGAGAAAGTATGGAAACTACTAAAAATGAGAGTCATGTGTGGGTAAATATGAGCAAAAGGAGAATGCGTTGGTCAGTTGATCATTGTCAGATGTTAACAGTAGATACAGTGTACACTGTATGTGCATATAGGACTTCTCCCATCAATTTATTGGACAAATCAGATTAGAGTCCAGTGAGAGGCTACCTCTCTCCCAGTGTAGTGACTCTCAGCGTCAGATGATTCCTGCACTCTTATTAATTTATTGCTCTGCTACTTTTCTTTAGTGCTTTTGTATATTCAAACAATAGTTGTTACCCTGGACCCTGACTCCATTTTTCTATTAGACTATTGCCTTTTCAGGTGCTTATGACATTGTGCTTATTTTACCCTTATTTTTATGATTTGCCCATCAGGCTAAGTGGGGCTGGGCAGGGTTAGTCGCTCATTTGCATACTGAAATTTGCTTAAAGATTTTCAGCCAATGACGATGAACCCCTGAATACTCTGGAGGAAGCCTCTATTTAAAAGTCATAGTCACACCACATCTCCTTAGTCATCAGTCTAAATGAAAGGAACTGTTGCTTCTGTGGTTAAAAAACTACAGTTACAAGATACAATGACTGATCTAAGTCTGTCCAGTCCAGTCTAAAATATCACTCCTCACCCATGTTTCCTGATATGCAAAGGATGAAGGCACCGTTCATGAGCAGCCACAAATTACTTTGAAGGCTGCAAATTTTTGTGTTGCTGCATTATTATGCAGTTAAGCAGGTAAAAGGGGAGAGTAAAAATGTTCTGTACTGAACTTGGTACTTTGAAACTTTTGAAAACTGTCCACCTCCTATTGCAAGATGGAAGGTTATATAGAGAGTAAACAATGTGAGCCTAATGTTGTTAGTGCAACAAAAACACCTTTATTATATATTACTGTTATAAACAAAAGCATAGAATGCCTATATAAATCTTTCCTGCTGTCACTTATAGTAACTTTTTTTTTCATTGCCCTAACTATAACTGAAACTGGGGCAAAGTTCAAAAAGCAAAAGTTTCTCCCCCTCTTTTATGGTGCACCTGTGTGTTCTCCATAAAGTAGTGTTGCAATTTGAACACATGCTTTTCCCAGATGTTAAATTTCAGACACAGTTTCTTCTGCCCTTTTGATCATTTGGCAATGAACAGGTTCAGAAGCTGTTTGTATAAATGACTATTCTATCACCCCTACCTTGTTTGCATAAATGGAAATGTGCTATTTTTTCTGCCATACAAAATATGGACAAATGCAATTTGACTGCTTAGGGCCACTAATCCTTGGCCCTCCTCAGTGTTTGAGAGGTCCTTTGTCCCACTGATAAGCAGAAAGACCTAGCACATCCAGCATTTTGTGAATCTTGGTGCAACAATAAATGTAAGTGCAATCTGTGGACACAGGTGCACATGGGTGGGGCCAGATAATTCTTTCCTAGAACAGCACTGCCTAGAAAAGGGTTTGGAGAATAAATACGTTGCTCTTGTCTAGGGTGTGCAGAATCCTAAGGTGCACATATCCAGCATGCTGAATAGGCTACAATTAGAAGATAATGTGCCCTTTTATGTTTAATTCACTGTTGAGGATGTTTTAATACCTGTCACCATGTGTGTGTATATTGATGCACACTAAAATATTTTGATAGGGACTACTCATGCTGTATTAAAATCTTTATTGGTTATTTACAGTCGTCATTTTATTTTTACTAACAAAAATAATTAAGAAGTTGCATTCATGCAGTCACATACAGTATACACACAATAATGTTAGTAGTACAAAAGTAATAGCCTGTTGAAGCAACACCTTTAACTGTCTAAACTGACATCCCATCAAAAATATCCAGTGTGCATAAGGTGTTTGATTGTCATTAATTAACCATTGAAAATGGTGAAACTTGAAGTTACAGCAAACCAGCCATTCTGGCCTTTTTGATTGATATAGAAGAGACTGAAAAAAATGACCCTACATGTTTTATTGTTAAGCAACCTCTAGCAGATGTAGTAATTATGACAAGAGCAAAGGAGGAAGTCAGATGACATAAAGTGTGTGATAATAAATGTGTGATATAAAGAGAAGCAAAATGTTCATGTCCTTTTTCAAAAGGATAGTCATTATTGCTGCTGTTAACCATGGCTGTTGCATAACTTTAACTTTGTGTTATTATTGTAACCACTATTTTTTCTCTACATTGTGTTTACAATAATTGTCCTCAACTCACTATTACTAGTTAATGAAAATGTTCTCTAACAACAACAACAACAACAACTGTGATGTTGTTAACACCTTGAAAGTAAGGCATTAAGGACCCCACAGAGGTTAAATATCTTGGACTCCCCACTAGTCCATAAGAACTGAAGAAGGCTTTTTGGATTAGAGAGGTAAAATGTCTTCAAGAACCTCAAGCAAGCAGCAAGTGGCAAATTACTTTAATAAAATTTTAAGATAATATATTCTCAGTGTGGAGACATCTGCCCCATACTATCCATGCATTACCACCCTCGGTAATCTGCAGACATGTATGCTGGTAAAGCATGAGGTTCAGGCAATATCAAAGGAAAAAAAAAAAAGAAAAGAACAAAAGAAAGAAAGAAAGCTTAATAGTAGCAGCCAAAAACTCCAGTGCACATTGAAATTTTAAACCTAAGCCAAACATACATATAAGAATACCAGATTCTTGTCATCTTCTTATTCCTAATCTTAGCTTTCTCTTCTTCTGTGTCAGGGCTTTTGCTTGTTGTCACATGTTGTGAGAATCACATAATTACATAAATGCATTAACTAAATACAGATACTAAAAATGTTTTCTGATCTTCTAAAAGCAATATTTATTGGCACTGGCTGACCTGCTCAAACTTGCTCTTGAACTTGCATTCTCTAATAAAGCTGAGTTTCTGAAGGTATGAGGCTGCAAAGGTCCATGTAAGGAGGTCAGCACAGGGTTTTGGTCTAGTATTAGGGGTCTCAATCACTTCATCATCTCTTGCCACTAGTCAGAGTCTTTACTAAGGTGCTATATGACACAAAAGAGCGATTGTAGTTGCTGTTGTAAACAGTATAGTGTTTGCCTCTGAGGTTATTATTTTTACCTCTATCTTTAGGTTTGACATATGACACCTATTTTCATCATCTCACCCTCTGTCAACCTTTTCTCACCTCTCATAGCTTACACTCCATGTCATCGCCTTAACCGCCCCCGCCCGACCCCAACAGCCACAGATGCTCATCTCTATCTCTCACTTTCTTGTGCGCGACACTGCAGAACTACTTTTCTCAAACCAGCATTTTATAACAAGGCTGATTCTTATCCTGCATCTCAACAGTGACAGCTCCACCCCTGCGCCAACACTGTGTGGATAAATCATCCTCTACAGCACCCTATCATTTGCTTTGGCCTTCACAGGATCCTCCTCTGTGTAAATTAGACCACTGTCATCAAAGATGAATCTAAGCTATAACCATAACCACTCCATTTGGTGCATACGAGTCATTCATATGTGATGATTCATACTGCATTAATCAGACCTTTTAGGTTGGACTGGGTTAGGTTTAATTGATAATGTAGAGATTGGCTGTTTTTTGTTTTTTTTGCGATATAATAAAAGGCAGTGGCCATTGTATGCAGTGAGGCTACAAATCTGATGATAATTCCATTTTAATCTGAGGAGAAAGCTTTTTGGTGACTGCAGATGTTCACAATCAAGTGTAATCCTTGTAGTTTTATATATGTAAAGAGGGATATCAGATGAGACTGAACTGAGCTGCAGATGGTGGGAAGAGACTGGGAATAATATGGAAAATGATGTTTTATAGATACTCTATCAGTTGTAACGAAATGTAACTTTCTGTAGATGCATACATGCTTGCACAAGACCTTAGTTAGAAGACTTATGTGTAACATTTTGTCTATAAATTGTCTCATGATAATAACTGAAACAGGCAGGCAGTCTGAACAGACAAACAAATCAAAGGCAGATAGATGTTCAAAACAAGTAACGGTTGACAGGAACAATGTATCTTTGATATTCAGACTAAGACAGGCACTGTGCAGTGCTCTATGCTGTATATACTGGGGCTAATGAGGAAGTGTGCAGGCAACTAAGTGGATCGGGCAATTCCAACTGGGGTGAATAGTAGACAGTCAAGGGCTGATGGAATCTGGAAGGACAAAGCACAGACAGTGATGGGGTAACTTGGGAACAACAGTGGAGGATGATGAAGGAGGAGTGGAATCACCATGCTATAACTGTAAATTTACTGGACTTCTATAATGTTTGAGGCTTTGCAAAAGACAGGTTAGGGCTCAACAGTGCAAGCATTTTCCCTGTGTATGTGTGGAGAAATTGGTGTGCGGAAAAAAAAGCATTCAGATGAGAACGATGATTCAATGCTCTAAATCTAGTTTTGAATAATTTCAAGTTCCTAACTTTGTAATTACAACAGGGAAACTCTGAATTTTCTGAAGCCCCTTATATGTCTGTCTGGATTGCCATCACACAACCAACTGCAATCATGCAAGTGTTGTGATGACACAAATGCTTGCAATTCGTCAATAGTCTTTCCTGTTTCTTATCCCATTTTCCCCATCCATCTCCTATTTCATGAAGCAAGCATCTCATTTATGGTGCTGACCATCATTTTCAACTGTTAAAATGACATTGACAGATTATATCAGCTGTAGCTTAATGGTTTAGTAACTTGACTGGAGGCCAAAATGAGACCTGGCTGTTGTGTAGTTAATGTGCTCTCTGCAAAGACTTGAAACATTATGTACACAAACTGCATGTTTTTGCAGTTCAAGACCAACTCAGTGATAAATCTGATATAGTTATGTCAGTGTCTATTTTTAGGATCTCATATTGACACTTAAATGTATCGTATCTCACTGAAATAACCTTATTAATTTCATTGTTTTGAATTGAGAAATTGTAACATGTAGCTCCAAAAAGAATGTGTACACAAGTATGTCGGCAACACCTGTTACCTCAGATACATAATTTCTGCAGCTCATCTCATTTTCAGGTTGTAGATACAGAATGTAACACTGAACTAGACTGCCACTCAAAACGGACCAATAAAGAAATCTTTTGATCTTTAGTCATTTATTTCAATAGAGTCATTAAACTGGTTTGGTATTGGTTTCAGATTCAAACTCCCATTATCTTTCTGGGTGGAAATCTACATTTGAAAATGGACACATCCTTGTCCTTTACTAGGTCTTAAGTTCTTTTTTTTTTTTTGCTTTTTTACAGTATTGGTCCACTACAGTCAATTTGCCCTTATGTCTTTGGCATACTGTTTCAGTTGATGTGTAAACAAGTGATGAATCCATATTATTCTGTAAAGTTTTTTTTTAAAACTTTACCTCTACCTCTACTGTAAATGCTAGAAAATTTGTTTGTTTGTAAAATTCCAGCTCCATTTGTCTATCACAGTATCTGTTGGTGGCACATCAAGGCTACTCAAAGATTTTGCCTTCTAACATCAGTGAAGATGTTTTAGATAAGTTTCCAGTCAGATTAGATAAGATGTTGATGTGAATCATTTAAATGGAGGAAATACTGAGTCACTATGATTGTCAGTCAGATAATTTGGCTGTTTTAAGTTATTTCTACTTTCTTGTAATTCAGTACAGGAGTCCGTACTGTGCTTTTGAGTTCAGAGTCAAATAAGGTTAGGAAAAGTTATTTTATTTCCCACACCACACACATATCCCCACAGCTCACACACAAATATTCAGACAAATACACAGAAATATCCACCCTCTCCAGCCTCCTACCCTCATCTCTGAAGATGAAATATATTGAGTTGGTGGTACAGACAGTCCCACTTGATAAGCGCCTCAGTCATGCAGAAAAACATCTTCCACATTCTCATAATGTAGACAAAATGCCATTTACATGATCCATCGCCTCAAGATAATGTCTCCCTTTGTGGGTTTAGAGGTGTCTGTGTGTGAGTGCTACTGTGTGTATGTGTGATTCTCTGTGTGTGACACTCCAACAGCAAAGGACTTGTCTCTGGTCTTTATGCCCTTTCTGCCACTGTTACGGGTGTAAAGTTTCTCTGGGTGGGAAGAAAAAACTGTCATAAAATGTACATTACTGAAAATAACACACCAAAGACAATGCAAGAAACTGCAAAACAAACAACATCTTTAGCATCATGAGAACCTTTTTTTTCTCACCTTTAGAAACAGATTCATAAAATAAATAAATAAATAAAATAAATAAGCACTTTCTTATTAGTCAGTAGTAATGATTTCTTATTAGAGGCTATAACGATGATTAACCAATCAACAAAGGGACTGTGTGACAGCCAGCAAAAGCACCAGGATATTTCTTTGTTCTTCCCTCTGTCAGTGATAATGTACCTTAGCAATTTCCATTATGTTGCTTTTTCATTATAGAACTCTTTTCACTTCATGAACAATTTGTCTCTGACCCTGACACTGGTCTTTACAACAGCAGAACAAGCCTGGTGTAACAGGGCCTGACTCTTGTGACACCTGACAAATTGCTGATTTAAGATGAGTTTGAATGTAGGCTTTTTCTTTGCACCATAATACTCAGCAGCTTCACAAAGCCAGTTAAAAGCAATGTCCTTCACTGTTGTTACAGGGTCGGCACTCCACTCTGCCATGACTAAGAGGGTGATGGAAACTTTCACACATGTCAGTGAGCTAAATTTAGTACCAGAAAAAAGAAGGTCTTTGGGGTTGACCTCCGCTCCTGAACCAGGCAGGTGTGAGAACACCTCACAGGCAGATCACACATGTCCGCCTGCGCTGTGCCACAGCGAGAAAATGGCTGACAGACGCTGGTGACTACTGCAAATGCAGCTGTAATGTGCAAGGCAGGAGAGGAAATGGAGAGTCAAAAGAATGTGGTGTGGATTTGGCAGGCAGGCTGTATACTCTCTGTGTAATTACAGTGGGTAGTCAGTGAATTTTTTTAAAGTATGCATTGTTTTGTCCCTCCCTCTCTGAATATCTGCCGCTCTCGCTTTTCCCATTCTCTGTCGCACAAAAGATGGAGAATGTACAGTTTATGTAACAACCATTTTGAGAGGGCACACTGGGAACAAAAGAAATGATGATCATCAGATAGTGATTATCTTCACAGCTACTCATTCACGGGATAAAGCTAATACATAATGCAAGCCTCCCATCTACCCCGACCGTCAATGGTCCCCTCATCCATTATAAGCTCGGCCCAATATGTATTTTTCAACTAAAGGGTGATCGAAGGCATGATGGGGCTGAGGCGCCTCGAAATAAATGCAGCTTTGACCCACATCTCCAACCATCCCCCTAAATTAGAAATCCATACTTCATTTCTCGGACAAGAACCCTTGTTTCTGCGAGGCCGACGGCTGATGTGGGCAGCCTTGATAGGCACTCAGTCAGTGTTCAGGCCTGCTTGTGCTCTTTATGCTGCTGTACTAACTGGTGGAAAAGTTGGGATGATGGAGGGAGGGATGAGAAGAGGGAAGGCTGACCTTTAGATAATCATCTCGGGGTCGGGTTTAGGACGCACAGGGTTTTTTTTTTGTGAGAAGAAGAATTAAGTTTGACTTTCTTGTCTAAGGGGATCAGAGTTCAGACCAAAGTGCCCAAAGGTAAAGGTCCACAAATTTAGTTTACTGTATATGTGACAGAAGGAGAGAATCTGTCTTTGTTTGTGTGCTGAATTTGGTAGTTCACAGCTGATGAAGGTTGATGTATCCTTTGACATTTCAAATTGATACTGTGTCAGGGGACTTTCTCCCATCTTCAAGGCTCTGCACTGTATGAAATAAAAGTATCTTTTTTAGCCTATGATGGTCCTATTATTGCCTCTATTAAAATACTACACAAAAAGCAAAATCACAACCAAGCACAAATTGATAAATACACTATCCTAATAGATCAAGTAATATAGCATGATATTGTACAATTACAATTACAGTTTAAAGGTACCATATGTACATTTTTGCTATCACTACATAGCCAACGTTAGCATGTACAGCTGTTTAATTACCAAGAGCTTCATCCCTCTGGTCAGAGCTACTACTTCTTCCTTTCATGTTGGACTGAAGGCAAACTGGACACTGCAGTGACTCAATATTGCAAAGTAGTATTACGAGACAGGTCAGGCCAGGGCTACCTGGTTAGCATGTTCATTTCAGTAGAAGAAAAGAAGTGATAGTAACAGGAGCAAAACAAGTTAACCCTGTTATTGCTTTCCAACATTGGAGACAGCTCTTTTGACACAAGTGAAGGAAAGATGTCAAGTGTGGTCAAGTTTGATGTGGATTCCTGTAGACTGGCAAGTAAACAGCTGCTAATACTAATGTTGGCCATGTATCAACAGCAGAAACATATAGCACAGTTTTTGGAAATGCACTTACTTGTTTTCTGGTGGAGAGTTAGATAAGGAGATTCTAGAAATAGTTTGCCTCTGTGAATTGTGATTTTTACACTTTCTGTGTTTTTGACATTTTTTTTTTGTATAGATTTAGCAAATGAGAAATTCCCTGCTAATTGGTGAGCTTTAGATGTACTATAGATGGATTATGTTTGTGTCAGGGTAGTTGTTTCCCTCGGTTTACCAGGTTTATGCACAGCTAATCTAACCAGCTGCTGGCCATAGTCTTACATTTAACAGATTCATATGAGAGTGGAATTAATTTTTTTCATGTAACTCTTTGTTAGATGACTCTGTGTATTTAAATTGATCTACTACCGTCACTTCCTTCTCAAAATATCTTCCAAAATCAAAGTAATTTCTTGGTAGGGATCTGTACCCATATACACACACTATACACACCAAATTCATGTAATACAAATAGCTACGTTTATATCACAATCATGCACTGTTTAACCTTATCATGTGTACTATACTATTAGAAGTGCTATAAAGCAGTAAGGAGGAGCAGGATTAGGCCTTGAGACTGTAATAGATAACAGATTACACTGGTTTGTAGTAGACTGCAGTCAGTGTCTCAGTCCTATGTGAACACAGTTTGACTTGAGAAATTTTCATATTTGTGTTTTTGATACAGGTTAGAAGTGGGTGGGTCTTAGTGGGAAAAAGGTAATGTCACATTTCAGTACACCAGACAGAATTCAGCAACATTTTATTCAAAATTTGATGACAGTTGTAGGTTTGTTTGCTTATGTTGCAAGGCCACAATATATCTGATCATTCCACACACACACAGCCCTGATGAAACAAATTAGAAGCAATAGCTTAGAGAAAAAGGTAGCAAACTTAAGTCCTGGATGTATGTGACATTCAAGCCCAACTTGACACCACAGGCAGGAATAAACAATATGCTGTTAACCATTTACCCTGCTCTCCACACTAACCTTGTCTCCTGGCAACAGTGGTAAACAGCTGCACTTAGACTATTATGCAAACGTACCACAAATTAGAACAACAGTAAACAACTGTGAAAGCAGAGCAGCATGGGTAGACAGAAGGGGGACAATCAAACTCCGGTTCTGACTTAAAATAACGAACCCAATTTGCACAACAGCCTCAGAAGAACGCACTCCAGTGTTTTTTAATGAACAACATCCATACCCTCTTAGCAGTTTTACTACTATTTTCTAGCTACAGAACATCAAAACATAACAAACATTACAATATGTGAGTGGATTATGCATCTTATCTAGTATTTATTTTGCAGTGCTGGTTCATAAATGATGACTGACTTCGACATTCTGGTCAGTCTGCCCTGGAATTGAATCTCTGACCTTCTCACTGCCATGTTGACATTTACCTGCTTATTCACACATAATGTACATATTAAGTGAGGGTCAGGGGTTTGCTTCAGACTGTAGGCTAATGGTGAACCATGTGTCATATGTCAGCTCGTGTGCCTTTTTCACTTCACTGGCTTGACCGATATTTAAATAACCAGTTAATAATCACTTAATTAGGCACGTTGACTAAAATGTGTTTGGTTTGTGACAGTGACCTTGGGGGCAAGTTTTAGGGGGCAGGGGGTACATGCAGTGACATATGAAAGCTTCACATACTAGAAAAGATGAACTAACAACGAGTTAAATGTTTTTAAAACAACTCATTTGTCATGCATTGATTGGCTACCAGTGCTGTACATCCAGTCTGAACTGAGCAGCCGGTTCATTCCTTTCTCACCATGATGCTGACTAGGAGGATAATTGTAAAGCACTGAATTGCAGATCCACTGGGGCTCCTCTGCACCCCAGCATGCTCATTTACAATCAGGAAACATTTTTTGCAGACACACGGCTGCCTTCTTTATTGGACTTAAGTAATCACATTTTAAATGCACATGGAACTATCTTTCTTCTTACAAAAAAAAAACAAAAAAACAACAACAAACGAACCAAAAAATCTTTTCCCAGACTTTTATAGATTATGTTGTGACAATTTCCAAACATTTTTATTTAATATTGTTGATTTTCTTTATGAATAACTTCTTGATGTTATGTTTTTTTGACAATACTGCATAAAATAATGAAGAAATAACCTTTCAGTACAATAGAGAGAGTAGGTTTGGGCAGTCTTGGACCGAAGCAGACTGCATGAGTCAGAATGTCTGTGGAGCCACTATCAGCAGAAATACATCTAAAAAGCTTTAAAATTTGATTCACTTAGATGTCTTTACTAAAGTGAACTGATACAACTACAGAACTCACACTGCCACCATTTCCTTGAGTGTGTTGAAAAAGAAAGACAGGCAGAGTTTCTTTTTTAAGATCCGAACCTTTGACTTTTTTTTTATTGAAATGTTGTTTCTCCACTTCTGTGCCTCTGTGTCCTTTAAACTTGGTTCATTTTTGGTTCAATTCAGTCAAACAGCAATTACTGTTATCTCATTTTTACAAGGAAGAAATAAGAAATAATCACAGTTTGCACCAACCCCATTTCAAAATTTACTCTTTCTCTTTCCAATATTATCTTTCTCTCTGCCCTAGACTTTGTACTAGAGGAAGAGGTCAGGGAAACTGGACTACTGTCGAACACCCAATGGGATGCATTTGATTCTGTCAGGAACAATTTGGTGCTGGTGCAGGGTGTGCCAGGAGCGTGTCAGTCTGATTTAGGTTTCCTCTGCTGGGGAACGGGCATCAGGGAGAGTCCCTCTCAACTGACTGTGAATGGAGCTGGCTGGCAAATGCACAGGGATTACCGTCACGCTACAATTGAATACACACACACACAAACACACACACACGTTTACATACATAAGGTCACATGCAGCGGACATGAACATATAACATATAAACACACTCATTCCCAGCGTGACAAAGACGAGAATAATCTGATAAATTTGCATGCATACATAATAACCATGAATGCACACGTGGGCACACACACACACACATATATTGTGAACACACTGCCTCATTCGATCACAGCGCCGGCCTACAGGGCTTTAGTGAGATTGGAGCAGAAAAGTGCACAGGGAGAGGTGTCCTAACATTTTGCAACATTACAATGAATGCTCTGCTCTGTAGAGAAGCCGGTGATTCATGAAATAATTCAGCAAATCACAGTAAGAAGTAGCCGAGCGAAGACTTATCGGGAGGGGGACGACTCATTCAATTACATTTTATTACATTTGTATGAATATGTGTTATTTAATGTGGATTACATACAAGTGCCTTGTGTTTAAAGGATCTGAATTCTTGATATTTTCTTTGACGGTATGATACACACATTGTCACACAATCACACACAAACATTAGCTCCTGTGTGTGCCTCTGTTGCTGTAGTTACCTCAAGAGCTCTTGACTTCATAGAGTACGTTGTTTCCCTCTTGTTAACAGTATATGTCATTGTAGTTGTTCCCCCCAGGTCTGCTCAGGTGCATGCACAGCCTGTAACCTAAACATGGAAAGATGTTATATATAATCTATTTACACCTTTACTGCATTTCCATATTTAATCATAGTCACTGCATGTAGACAATATAACACATCTCTGCTTTCATACAGTGATGAATGACACGGCAGCTTCTCCATTATTACTTCCTAATCAACCCCTTTGGGTTCATATGTACATGCGTGTGTGTGTGTTTGTGTGCGAGTGTGAAAGAGAGCAAGTCTACCTTGAGGTGGGAATCGTGGCACGCATTATTTCATGAATTTCATTAGTGAGGTGAAAATAATTTCCTTGCCAGCTAGCATTGTAATTCAGCTATTGTTGTTAATCCAAATTTAATATGTTGAAAATGATTACAGGGATGGTGTAAGAGTGGGGTGGCAGCAGTGGTGGTGGTGCTGCTGCTGCATTTTTTCAGTGAGTCAAAGTATCTCCTCGTCTCTTCCGATTGTCTCTTTTTTTCCTTTCCTCTTTTTTGTGTTTTATTTTCTCTCCAAGCTTGTTTATCCCCTCCTCTATTCTACTCTGTTTGTCTGCGTGGTATCGCTCCCTTTTCCTCCTTTATATCACATATGAACACAAGCCACTTTCATCTTCCGCTGGCTTTGTAAACAGTGATCATAGCGACTAGTTCAATAATGTTGATATTCTTGCTTTGAAGAATGAGACTAGGGTGTAAATTCATGCATATGAGATCACTGTTTGATGTAGCGATTCAGGTTTTTTTTTCCCCCTTTTTTTTTTCAGTGATTGTGGATCACAGACATGGCTGCTGATTCACTTGACACATTGTTCCAAAGTCTGCATAAATTAATCATTAGAATGACGGAGAATGTATAATTTTATTTTTAAGGTGTGTGCAACAATAAAAACAGCAACTCATTCATCCATTCAGACAGGATGTGAACAACAAGCAACCATTTATAGGAAAATGTGTAAATGCAGCATTTTAAAACAAAACCCTGTCTTTATAAAGCCCAGGAAAGGGAAAAAAAAACCCAGCACCGTTAAAAGCTGACTTCAGAGCCTGTTTCCATTGAATTTGTGGCCATTTTTCAAACTTCTCTACAAACTCTGAAGTTCGGCTGAGGTAGCAGTCATGCTTTATTTTCCCCTCACAGGGGGGTGGATGCTCACGGTGTGTATTTTCTCTATGGAGTGGGGACAGTGGAAAACCTGAGAAGAGCACATCACACTTAAACTTGTGGCAGTAGATCTGTGAAGGCCTGTAGGGGCAGGTTCAACTCCAGACACACAGTGACAGAGCTGTGAGACAGAACACACACAAAAATACCTGTACATGCTGTGTACTGTATAGAAACCGTGGACTTTCAGATAGCAGGGTACACACTGATCCAACTCTCTCTCTCCTCATATAGATTTTTATACCTAAACTGATGGAGTTTGCCAACATTGAGGATATGCTGTCTTAATTTTAATTATAGTGGGAAATCAGCAAGAACACATCAAAAATAACACTAACAAACCATTCTTTTTAAGCTTGTACATATCTTAATTATACACCAATCAGCCACAACATTAAGACCACAGAAGGTGAAGTGAATAACATTGATCACTTCGTTACAATACAATGTTCTGCTGGGAAAACCTTGGATCTTAACATTCAATTGGATGCTACTTTGACATGTATGGACAAACAACTACTCATATCCACAGCTACAGGCAATTTAGAGTCCTCAATTAACCTGACCTGCATGTCTTAGGATGTTGGAGTAGGAAGCCAAAGTACCTGGAGAGAACCCACGCAGACACAAGGGGAAAATGCAAACTCAATACAGAAAAGCCATGGGCAAAACTGGGGTTTGTACCTAGAGCCTTCTTGCTATGAGGCGACACTGCACCACCGCCCCAGTACTTTCAGACTGAAATATCTCAACACTTGACACAATCTTGATCCTCATCTAGATTTCAATCGAATATGAGACACTTGGAATGACAGGTGTATATCTAAGATTTCACTATCTAAGATAGTGAACACGTTAAACATTATAACTGCTACATGTCACTGTGAACATGTTAACATGCCAATGCTAACATTTCCTGCCTCTCAAAGTAGCAGTAGTTCCCTCTGCATTGTAGATTCTTGTCTTGTTACCATATCCTGACTTGAGACCACATGATTGTCACATTCAACTTGTAATATAGGAGAAACAGGATGATGATGCCCCCTTTCCATAGGGTGTGATGGGTCACTGAATGGTTAATGGGGTACGAAACTGACATGAATCTTTTATCTCGTGCTCCAGTGCCAATGCCAAGATGCATCGAAGCTGTCCTGGCGGCACGTAGTGGCCCAACACTAATATGCTACCTGTCTGTAGGATTACTAGGGTTGTGCACAGATACAGACCTTACCAACAACACAGAGCTGCTGGGATAAGCAATTGAATAAAACAGAACACAAAACAGTATTTAATGTCGATCTGTCACATCTGACCAACACAGAATGTGCCTCCCGAGGCCAGTACTGGGGCTCATGGATCGGTTTGGTACATTGTTATTGGAAACTGATCTCCAGTGTATTTCTTAACAAATAAAGAACACAAACTTGATTTTATTTTTTAGATAGATTCACTTACATGGTAAATGGCTTTGAAAATCGTGTTTTCTCATTTAGAAAACAATGCAAGCATGAAAGAAATTCTGTCTGTTTAAACATTGGCCTACAAGCACTTGAGAGTTGCCAAACAAGTTCAATTCAATCAGAAGCACAGTGAAAAATATGGCCTTGGGCATAATTAGAAAACACCATCTCTATGAATCAATCCAGATAGGCGTCCAGAAATTCTAATCATAGTGACAGAGATATACAGCTTGTTGACAAACACCTGGGTGAGGTCGTGCCTCAGGCATGGTAAGTACTGCAATGTGTGTGTGTGTGTGTGTACAGTATGTGTGTGTTGGCTTAACTCTGGTTTTCTACAGCCCACAGAGCACATCTATTGCTAATAAACAGCACTCCCTTATTTCCTACTCTATTAATCATCTGCCTGCAAGTTTAGGTTTTTATGTCACAATCTTTTAAAAAAGGGATTAATCCGCTTTTACACTCTCATCACAGCAAGACACTCCAACTTATTAAGTCCCCATAGGGAACCAAACTCTTCAAGCAGGTTTAAATTAGTGTTTTCTTTCTCTGTTTGATTTACATCCAGTGATTAAATGGGGGGCGAGTGAGAGGGGAAAAATAGCTTACGTCCGCAGCTAAGAAGATCTTTGAATGCAGAACCATTATTTCACCACAGACTAAATCATTCAGATACTTCTCTGTCTCTACCAGGCTATTTCTATGACACCAAATTACTCTGGCTTACTTCTGAGGCATGTGTCAAAGATGAGGTGAGATAAAGGTGGAAATGTAAACAATTTAGCTCGTTAGACAGTTCGCTGGTGAACTCTCAAAGGACAGGCTTTAAAAAGAACGGTCAAAATAGAAGCAGTGGAGTCCTGATATTTAGTCCCCAGTATGAGTCAATCTCCAAAAATACTCGATCCCACACCTCCCACAATATGATCTGAACCTGCTTAACCCTGTCTCCTGGAAATTATGTTTATCTTCTCTATAGTACAGAATTGTTTCTTTATTTACTCTATGTTGACAAATGTAATCACTGCCTGGATTATGTTCAGAGGCAATGTTTATTTGAGTAAATGAAGCATGCATTTGTCTCCTCCACTCCAGAGACCAGGGTTCACATCCAGACTCTGTCTGTGGTTAGATTTAGGTAACAAAAGCACTTTAGTTAAGGTTATGGGAAGATCGTGGTTTTGGTTAAACACTGATAATCATGTTTTTGTGTGTGTGTGATTTAACTCACTGTGCATACACAAGTGCTGTCAGTGCCTGAAACGTTTCACTGACATGTTCACTGGCCAGTTACTTTACTTACTTACTTACTTACGTTACTTTTCATTTTGTTAATAAAAATTGAATCTAAGTGGTGTTGTTTCCTTCAGAAAGTACTTGCTAGTGCAGATTAGTTTGATAAAAATGTCATTTCTAGGAGACAGGATCACCATGGCTGGTAAATAGCCACGTTTTAAACTCCACACTTTCACTTTTTGACTCAACTGCTCGTGCAACTGGCTTCGTATGCTGTGTAGTTATCAATATGTGTAACAGACCCTAGTGTATAAATTGTGTGTGAATTCCTCTTTAAATTGCTCTGAGGCAAATGCATAGAACATATATCCCAACCCCATCACCAGACATTTCATGTGTGTTCTTACAGTATCTGCACATGGCAGTATGAAGAAGGTTATCATTATGATTGTTATTATGATCAAATCAGTTCAAATTCATATGGCAACAAGGTGTGTGGTTTAAAAAGTTTGCGACACGACACAAGCTTCTCATGAACTCGGTCTTACGCATCCAAGTTGGCAAAACCTCTGCACACTCTCCATGTTACCGCTGTAATAAAGAGCCTCATGTGAATGTTGACTCACAACAGTAATCAATTATGTAGACAATCCTGAATTCAGATAGCTTTTAGAAAGTCTTCAAAAATGCTTCTTTTCTCTGTACACACACACACACACACACACACACAAAGAGGGAGAAGAATATTAAAATTGAGAGAAAGAAACCAGGGAGGTCTTGCCAAGTCTGACAGGCAGGGAAGGGAAGCTAATTATCCCATGGTGCTTGGAAGCTAAAGTGCTCATTGACAATCACAGGACTGCTCTCAGGGTGTATATAGCTATTAGGGTGAGAGACAAGGGTTGGCCAAAAGCACTGATCACTGTGGTCATGCAAGCCAAGCCAGATCAACCACTAGCCTGCAGCTGTTTGACAAGTAGCATTACTGGACAAATTTCTGCATAAGTTATCTGACTCTTCAAGTATTGATGATGTAGGTCTTAACTGGAATAGACAGGGGTAGCTGGAAGTGGACAAGAATACATTAAAATAACAGTAACCATGGCAAATGAAGATGGTAATGAAAGGCGTTAACAAGGGCTGTGGCTTTTCCTAACAGCTGTCAAGGTTTAACATTATGCTGAGCTAAACATACTCCTCTGATGCTGAATAATAGCCACTGTGCTATATAAACTCACTAAGATGCACCAGGAGCAGATTAAAGTCTAATATTTTAAACAAACTCAGGAGCTGGTTTTTGAAAAATGGTGGCTACAAATCGATCCAAGCCACATACGTAATATGGATGCTCCTCCTAAAACATTGTATCCACAAGAGTGAAACAGGAAAGATAAATGGTGTGCAGTTTTTGTTTGATATAAGCACCACTGCAGAAGCAAACACCATAAGATGAAAACTTCAGCCATTGGGTTGCACATGAGATGATTATTAAACCCCAGTGGTTGAAAGTAAGCAAGCATTTACTGTATGTAAATATATTTTTGAGATGCCTGTGCTTAACTTGAGTATTATGCTAATTTATACTTCAACTATTGCTTTTTTGGGGGGGTGGGGGGTATGCAGACCACCAACTTGGCATTTTTCAATTGTTGTATTCATATTTTAACTTCAGTGAAGGACCTGAGTACTTCTTCCACCAATGTTATAGACAGATTTTTGTTGCTTCTCCACTCGTTTCTCATTTTGAGGGGCAAAATTAGTTCAGATTGCTATCACCTCTGAAGCATTATGATAACATAAACAAATATGATGAGGATAAATCAGGATAAATCACATCTGAATACAATCTCAATGCAGAGACCCTGAAATGTCAGGTGTGAATAATGTGTATGACAACAAATTACAAGAGTTCAGAGCATGAAAACACTACCATCGGTTTCAACCCTAGTGATGACTATGATAACAATAATGGGAAGAGAAAAAGACAAAAGGTGAAGACAATGAAGTAGGAGAAAATGCAAAAGAAGAATAGAAGAAATCAAGAGAGAGGCACACTAGAACGGACTGTGTGTGCCTGGCTGACAAAACCTATTTATTTAGGCCGGTCAAATGAGCCTGATGCATTGTTCAGAACTCTATATTAAGCACAGAGGTTTGATCAGGCTCATTTTTATCTTTGTGCAAGAGCCATACATACTGTGTTTAGCCGAACTCATCATTCTTGGACTATTCATCCAAGTGAGTGTAATGAACTGCTGAGGTACTGCAATCTGCTGCTAACAGCAGCACCTCTCTACCCCCCAAAAAGCACACTGACAGAAATGGACTTTAAAAAATAAAAGTGGCTGAAATTTGAATCTCACAAACAATCTTGGACACTAAAGACAGATTTACACAATTAACTCCATCACGCTTCTCTCGCAGACTGGGGTGAGGGTGCAGAGGGTGGGAGTATAGGTAAAACCGACTTGCACGGTCCCCACAATCTGGATGTAAATATGCCTGTTCTTTTAAATGAATGCCTTTATAAGCACAAAAAAGCCATCAGAATCCTCACACCTCTGCCGCCCCCCGGCAATGTAATCACTTTGTGCACTGGATATTGCATTTATTTTTTAATATTTCACTCTCCCCCGTCTGTTCGTCTCTCTCTTTCTACCTCAGCTTGCTCCCCTGCATGCATTCCATTTTCATTCTCACTCTAAATGGCATTTCTTCCCTAGAAATTAGATATCAGCCCAGCTGTCCCTTATTATTTCAACCCAGAAGTGAGGACTCCAGTTACGACCTAGATATCGCGCTCTCTCCTCTCTTTTTCTCTTATTCTGTCCTTCCCCACTCTCCCTTTCTAACCCTGTCTCTTTATCCCCTTTATCTCCGTTCATACCTCTCCCCTCCCTCTCATCCTCACCTCCGAGGGCCTCACCTCCTCCCCTGCCTCACCTATCTCTTGCATTAAATCAAATGGAACACATTAAAAGTGGCATGCACAGCAGACAATGGCTTTTATGATTGCCTGCCGTGTTCGGCCTGGTTGTGCTGCACAGCCCCATAAAATGCCATTTGTATCACCTCATTTCGTGGGGCCTTACGACACAGACGAAACAGAGAGGGAGACTGAGAGGAGACATGGAGACCGAGCCGAGATATACTAGGTTGAGCGTGGAGAGAGGATGAAAGAGAGAATGAAAAAGGGGTGATAGTTTAGCAGAGAGGAGGAGAAAAAAGGAGATAGAATGTAGAGTCAGAGTAAAATGAGAGTTGAGATTGGGGGAAGAATGAATAAAATTGGATGAAATGGCAGAAGAAAAATCTGCAAGAGCGATGGAGCCACAATGAGAGGGTAAAACGAGACAGGTGAGAAATGAGGGTAAAAAAAAATGCAGGGGGGCTGAGAAAAGAACTGGCAGGGAATGAGAGGAAGGGATAAATGAATGAATAGGAAGAGTGAGAAGTGTGGAATAGAGAGAAATAGGTGAGAGTAGGAAGAAAAGCCAAGAGAAGAAAGGAGGAGGTGAAAAAAGGGTGAGAAGATGATATTGGTGAGTGAGTGATAGACTAATAGAGAAAGAGAGGGGGAGAGGGCTGTATAGTCACTGAGATTACCCGAGAAAGCCCTGACACTATTCAAATAAGAACAAGCTGCCAGGACAACTACGAGGATTTAGAGCAATAAGAAATATATAGCAACCGGGGGAGAGAGAGCGAGAGAGAGAGAGCTGATGAGGGCACATCTCTTGCTCTTTCTCCTCACCTCCCTTCCTCCCTCTCCATTAGTACAGTGAGCATATTGGGCTTATTAAATTCTAATTGTCTGTAATGGCCGCCCGGGCTCTCTGAGGCACTATGTGACAGGGTGAGAGTGAGCGGAGGTATTTGTTTTGCTAATTGGAAACCGTTCAGCTCCCTTAAGTGTTGTGCTGTTTGCCGCTGCTTGGGGAGTGGTTGATAAAAAACGGGTGGAACGATGGATGGATAGCACAGGTACAGCAGAGAGAGAGAGAGAGGCAAGTGGAGCGGTGAGCAGGGTGGGAGGGCAGAGTGTAAGAGGAGCACCTTGGGGGTATTTACCGGTGAGAAGGAATATGAAAAATCAATGAGGACATAATGAGCTTCATTTAGAAAGTTGTCAGACACTAGAGGAGCGCTGTTTAGCATGCTGGATCCACTGTGTGAAACAAAAGCTGTTTACACAACACACCAATACAGTATGCATTACTGTGGTCTCAGAAAATATTCACAAAGGATGAGATTGCATTTACGCAGTCCATGCAGAGATGTAATGATATTTATACATATTATTTATTAATTGATTCACAAATGCTGTGTATCACTCTCTATACTAAGGCTTGTTTATTTCCTGTCTTTGCTCAGGAATTCCTTGACTCTCCTTCACTACCAATATCTCTCACGTCCTTGCAGCGTCCTTACACACAGCATGCCTCAGCAAACCATTTAAAGTTCTTCACTTGTTCTCCATAGTTCCTCTGCACCCTCTTCCCTTTCCCTTCCTCCCCATGGCAACATAAGCAGCGGACAGAGCAGGAGGTGTGAAGAGGTGCAAAAAGCTTCTACCGTGTTTCCATATGGCCACACTTCCGCTGAGATCTGCACACACGAGCACACCCTGAAAACAGACATGTAGGTAAATATGCACTCGCTGTATTCCAGATTAGGCAACTCTCCTCAACACACAGTTTCCCCAAGAAACCATTGTGTTCTCAAAGGAAACATGTAATAATTACATAAATATATGTATATAAGTATCATTTTTAGCCACTTGATACTTCTACCTCACCACTGTACATTTCAGAGCAAAGTATGGTCCTTTATACCCTGTATACATTTATTCAGCAGCTAGCTACCAGGTACTTTAATGATATTTTGCATGTAGTTAAAACATATGATCACTTTACAGATATGATGATTGTTGTAGATTAAACTTTGTAGCAGTATTTGAAAATGGCCTTATAGGTGTTAGTAGTCTCATTTTGTTGCCTTTCTAGACAAAGACTGTTTCAAGTCTTTTTGTTAGGCTAGGCTAACAGGCTGCTAGCTCACATTTAAAGTACAGACATGAGAGTAGTAGCAATCTTCTCATCTAACTCTCGGCAGGAAAGTGAATACGTTTATTTCACAAAATGTCAAACCATTCCCGTAAAGTCCGTCTCCACCACTGATTTGTATCATAAGTAATTTTGCCAGACCCCAGTCTTTTATTTGGAGGGTAATTTAGCTTCAGCAATATATATTTTTTGTTCTTGGCAGCCAAATGAGTCAATCATGTTAGTCAATTGAAATGTTTTCTCCCTGTGGATTTGTGACAAATATCCCCTTCCTGGCTTATGTGGGTGTCCCATTAGAAATGAACAGAAGTGCTTTTGGCTGCCTTGTTTCCTTTTCCCCGGTGCCTTTTTAAGTGCTGCCGTGTTATTTTTACATCGCTGTGTGGCAGGGCTCAGATGGATAGGTACTGTATGACTGGCTGTTTGGAGACGCGGAGGCAGGTCCCACAGCGATTTGTCTCAGCGATTGTTGAGGAAGTGCGTATGGGGACAGTGGATGTGAAGATCAAAGTGCACGCGGGGGCGTCTATGCATTTCCATGTCTGATTTGTACCTGTTCATGCTCACACTTTTTGAATGTACCAGTACATATGCAGGTGTTTGTGTGTATCTAAGCATGGGCATGTATGTTAGGGGAAGACTTTAAATCAGCAGTTGTCGAGCAACACTGGATCAGAATGCAGAGGGAATATATTTCTGGGCATAGCAGTGAGAATAAGTTTGTTTGAATTAAAGAAACTGCAATACCGTGGCAACATATGGTGGAATGCACAGTGAACTAATCAACAGATGCCTCAAGAGATACTCAACTATATTTTCTTAAAAAGTAGCATATGCCAAATGGTATATTTGCAGAAATACACAGAAAGGCTGATTTGGAAAAAAAAAATTGGAGAGCATGGATGATTGTACACATTCAAAATAAAGTCAACTTTAACTCACAGTGACCAAGTGTTAACACAAGCTATCATTAGCACAAAAATCTCATTTATTTTAATATCAGTTTATGTAACAATTATTTTCTTCACTACTGAGTGATATGGCTGAAGTCATCAGCACAATATAAAAAGGCTTTTTGAATTTTTTTTTACTCATACATAAATACATACATAAATAAAATAGTTGTTTACTTGATTTTTTTTTTTCCTGAGTTTTCAACCACATTTGTTGGCAGATGGATTTTGCTCAGTTGTCATGGGGATGGTTAAATATCATCACATTGCTTGAATATGGGGAGAACATGACCTCTGTTCAGAAATCGTCTCTGCTGTGGGATGTGGATGATCTTTCTCCAGCCGCTCCCTGACTCTTTCACAGTAACTATGACCTCTTCCAAACCAATGCTGTGACTAGTTTTTATCTGAGGTTGAGAATCTTTTATTTGGGCAACAGAATTGTGTAAAACAGTAATAAAGTAAGATCATATCATTAACATGAGATTCTGCAATTCTGAAAGCTTAAATTAAAACTGTGGTTTTGAATTATTGATCAGGTCCAACATAAAATGCCCCCAAAACTTGTGTGCTCCTGATGGAACAGTGTACGTGCAGAAGGGAGCATGTGGGTTTCAAGAATGACACAATACTTGGCAGAGTTCAATGTGCCATCACAGACAGTGAGATGACCAACACCAGCAGCACTCATGCATCCCCAAACCATGATACTGCCTCCACCATGCTTGATAGTAGGACTAGATAATGCTTGGCCTGGCCTTCTGCGTACCCTCACATTGTCAGGAGGATAAAGCTGGAAACTGGACTCATCTGACCACAGAATCTTCTTCCAGTTCCTGGCTGTCCAGTTCTTGTGTGCTTTGGGCCCAATAATACCGGGCTAACCTCTGTCTCTCACTGATCAGCGGCTTCTTGACAGCCTTGTAGGACTTTAAGCCAATGATCTAAACTTCCAAACTGTTGGTTTGTCTGTATTTCTGCAGAGTGTATCCACCTGCTGAAGGACTGCATCTGCACTTCCTGGCTATCTGGCTGAGAATCTGTATCTTCAGGCGTGTTTCCTGCGTTAGGTTCCTTGTTTTAGCCATCTTTGTTTCTGAAGAACTTTCAAATGTGCTGGCTTTATATAGACACGAAGCACGGCAACAAAAATTGTGTCTTTTAATATAAAGCAGGACCTTCATTAGTGGATCACTGGTACCAAAATGACCAAATACTCAAAATTACTTATGTATTTTTATGGAACCAATCAAGTTTTTAATGGCTTTTTTAGGATTTGTTTAGTGTTTTGGCTGTGACTGTACTAAAAGAAATTACACTTGAAGAGTGATTCTCAATGCAATATTTCACAAATGCATGGGGTGTCCCAAAACTTTTTTCCACTGCTGTATAATAGAGAAAAGCAGTGAGTCCTCACATTTGAGAAGGTGGAACCAGTAAAGAGTTGGCTCTTATGACTTGTGGTGATTAATCGATACCTAAATTTCTCTCTGTGAGTTTTCTGCTGATTGACAAAGGGATTAACTGACTAATAATATCAGCACTTATTGGAAGATGGACTCAGACTTCTGTTGTACCTGAATAGTTAGTGAAAAGGGGAGTTTTACCACCCATGTCCCCTGGCTCCTGTACATCTGCATGTGTGCCCTGTCAATAGCCGGGACAAAATACTCTTCACGACTGCACACTGACTTGGTAATCCCCAATTAGACACAATAATACTATTTAGTGAGCAGCTGTCCCCACAGACACCTGGCAACACACACAAACATGAACACAGTCAAGCACACACAGCAACATGCATAGTAGCATATGCACACACACACACACACACACACACACAGACTGTACACAAACATGCGCACATATGGCCCTAGCCTGCATGCTCTGCTAGAGCGTGTTAGCTGCCTCACCAGATGCCTGGATGGATAATCTAGGTGCCATAATGTGATGTTCTGCCAGCCAGCATGTGTGTGTTTATTTGTGTATGTGTGAGTGTGTGTGTGTGTGTTTGTGTGTATGTGTGTGTGGCCAAGATCTGGGCTAAAAACTTTGTCACTTGGCTTGTTCTCAATTGAAGCATCCTTTGGGTTAAGTTACTCTTCTTGTCCGGTGTCTGTTCACTTCCTCTCCCTCTCTGTCAATCTCCTGCTCCCCTTATCTTTCTTCTTTTGCTTCTATTTCTCCACTCTTCAAACACTTCTCATTGTTACCCCCCCAGGCCCCCTCCCCTCTCTGTCTGGAAGTCAACCCAACACCTGGGCACTTCCCTCCCCAGCCTCCACTTCATGCTTCCTAGCAGCACATGTGCTGCCTAATGTGCTGTCCAGAAAATCTTCAGTGATTATTGTCCCTAATTTGTTATGTCAAACCCAGTGTCTGTTCAGGTTGTTGTATATTGTGCTGATGGCAGACACTTGATTTTGAGTGGCATAAGCATAGCACCAAAACAAAATCTGAGCTGAAAGAGAATTCCATAAAAACAACAAAGAGTGTTTAACGTAGGTTGAAGCTATTGTCAAAAGTGGAGTGAGTGAACCCCCCCACACCAGCCCGTTTGTTAAGTTAAAATTCAGCTTGGAGTGATTTCCATTATAGCTACTACATATGCATCACACACACACACACACACGCACACACTCAAACACACCCACACCTCTGCATAATTTCTATAACAAGTAGCCACTTATTTACACCAAATCTGTATTTGCCACTTAACTTGCTCGCTCTGGTGGTCCACCGCAGTGACAGCCATAGTGCACATTCATCTAAGAGTTCCTCAAGCCATTCTCTATTTTTTTCCTCTTCTCCTTCTATTGAATTGTCGCTCTCTGTTTCTCATTATATTAAACTCCCGATTGCTCCCGTATGTTTGAGTGAGTGAGTAATCCCTAATTCATTCCTGAGCTGGATCAAGATAACAGAAAATGCATTTGAGGGTGTGTGGGTGTGTTTGCATTTTATTTTACATTAGTAATGTATGGGGAAAAAAAAAAAAAAAAAAAAAAAAAACCTGGGATCTTGAACCTGCTCAGCTAAATGTGATGATGTGCTCTCATGAACCAGATTTGACCACAAACAAGATTTTGCTTGGTGGTTCTGTTTCTCTATGTGCAAACACAAAAAGTTCAAAGCATATTTAGGGCTGCAATTTTTCACTATCTAATAAATTTTCAAATGTCTTGTTTTGTCTGAACAATTGTAACAGCAAAGCGATTTAGTATATTATTATATAATTAGGAAAAATAACATAATTTTATATTCTAGAGGCTTAAACTGGGAAATGTTGGTATTTTTGCTCCAATAATTATTGAAAAGATTAAATGATCAAATTTCTGAACAGTTAATTTTCTGATTATTCATCATTTCAGCTGAACTGGATTATCAGGGTGCTGTGTAAACCATCCTCATTAAAAACCAACACATATGGACTGTGTCACAGCAGAAAGGTCAGTCTGCAGCATTATTCAAATACTCCGCGTGTACATACTGTACGTCTTTGCTATTTATATGCTATTTGTAGATGATATTATATATTTACAAACCATGCCCATGCATTCCATCTGAAGGCCAAGTCAATTTCACTTCACTCGTGGCAGTCATTTGCTCCGAGTTCAGAGCTATTCAGACGCTGAGAAAAATTTGAGATCTCAACATCTGAATAGCAATTAAAAAAAAAAAAAATAAATAAATAAATAAATTCACCTCTTCAGTAGACCACTTTAAAAGACAAATATTTATTGTGATCTTTCAAGCTACAACTGAATGTGAGAATATTCACACTGTATGAATATATACAGTGTGATATAAAGCATCATTGTTACAAGGTAGAAAACAAACAGCAATATTTTGATGATGCCTCATTTGTTTACAAATCATAAACTTTTTCATAGGTCACAGAATATTTGGGTTTTTTCTTTCTCTAGTCATTCCTGTTGGTAATGATACTCACCAAGGGGAAAAAACAGACTATTAAAAAGGAACCCTGTAGCATTTTAACTACTGTTAGCACTGTCAGTGATGTTTTTAGGAGCAGGTTCCTGTTTTGTTTACATCTATCTGTATGCACATTCCAAGTGCTGGTTTCACACAGTTTTCCTGATCTACAGTTGGCGGTGGTACACACAGAGAAACACAGAAGAGTCTAAGCTAGTGAACATGAATGAAAATAATGAACATTTAAAACAAACAAACAAACAAACAAAAACAGGCTTAACAGTGTATTATGAGGAAGGACATGCAGCCAACATGTCTATTCAAATATACCCATAATGTCTTTTTGTACATGACTGAATGTAAACATAAGTCTTGTTTATTTATAATAGAACTCTACAGGTCTCCTTTAATCAAACTCACAGGCTAGCCAACCTTATTTGAAAGAGGAAGCAAAGGCAAACTGTAAAATGATAACCTAAACAAGGGCATGAATTCCACCTGGGATAACCCCCCCCACCCCCTCCTATTTTTTTGTCTTTCTCACTTTGATACCATAGTCTTATATTGATTTTCTCACTAAACTCTCTCTGGACATTGTTCTTTCTGTCCTGTGACCGTGGTCCAGATGAGAGAAGATCTGAGTTGATAAAAGCGTTGATCTGTGTCACCTTCAGTTATTACCATGCACTCAAATTAACAAGCTTAAGAGGCAGCAGCAAGTGATGTGAAGGTTTACAGGTTTCCCTGCCTTGTTGAACGTTGCTGGGACACTATGCATCCTTAAATGAATACCTGCAGACAATACTAAGGACTTAAAAAGGTGCTGCCAACTATATAATCTATATTTAGATACAGTTAATATTGCCCTACAAAGAATAAGGAATTAAAGTAGCACAGTGGTCTTCATTGTAAAGATACAAATATCACAATTTTCTATCAGAGATGATATGGTCACAATACATTGTATTTCCAGTAGTTTGTCATTCCACCGTTAGCATTAGCATTATCATTATCCATTACAGTTTACACCTCCACAGTTTACCATCCTAATGCTCAAAACTGAAATACTTAAATCTGTAATCAGCCACATTTATCCTTTAATTTCATCCATCAGAATAACACCACAAGTCCATGAAAGCATCTCATGATATTCTCCACAGGCTTGCACTGATTAAACCCACAGGCTTGATGTAATGCCTGTTGTCATTTGAAATTTCATTTGACTGAAATTCTGCATGTACACATTGGAATTCCATCGCTTTATTTATTTAAGTCACAAAAAATGGTCATTATTTCCATTTGTTTATACCCTTTCAGACTGTTTGAAGTGTTTTACAATTACAGGCCAGACAGAGCAGACAAATGATGTTGACAGGGAGGCAGGCCAAGTGGAAGACAGAAAGGAATTGTACTCGCTGCAGTTAAAATGGAAAATATCAAGCGGTATTCAACCGATGACTGTAATTTAGCCAAACCTCTTCAGGGGTACTTGACGAGGCATATTAAACAGGGCGACTGCTTTTTGGAAAGCAAAACAATGACAACATCCTCCTGGCTGTGCTATACTTCGGAAAAGAGATGGCTTCATTTCAGTGACTCAGAATTGGGTCCGTCTCAGGGTTTTTTTTTTTTTTTTTTTTTATGTTTTGATCTTTAATTCTTACTCACAAGGCACGTCAAAGGGTCAGCACACGCAAGTCCTGAAATCAGAGGCGAGCAGAGCTCAGAATCGATATTGAGAAAGGAGAAAAATGTGGGATTTCCACAGCTGAGGTTAGTGTTACTTGCAGCTCTTTCAGCCTGTAAGTACCACTGATGTGCCATGAACCAGACACCCTCAACCTGCTCCTAGTAAATTTACTCGGGGCCCCAAAAAATGCCTAACCAGAGAGAAAGCACATATCTTCCCCCACCGCTTCCCAGAGACAGAAAAGAAAAGTTACTTTGTCAGCCAACTACGCCTGCATACAAAAGGGGTTAAAAAAAAAGGACTCACACACACACACACACATACACACATACACACACACACACACATATATATATATAACATACAGACAGGCAGTCTGACAGACAAGGTTGGAGAGAATAGATGTGGGCAGGTTCAGTGATTCCGATGTCAGAAGCGGTCTGAACGCTCTCTGTGTCTATCCTCTCTCCACTAGACCTTACATGGCAGTTCTCCTCTCCGGGGTGTTCTGAGAAGACAGGAGGGGCGGCGGGGTAGAGGAGCATAGGGATGAAAGGGGGGGGGGCTATGGCAGGTACTAGGGGATTGTTCCAATGCCCTTGACATGAGGAAATGCCGGAATAAGAGAGAACAAGAGCCAACCAAGAAGGGGGGAAGTCATAGAGAAGAGAGCCTGAGGAGGAGGGAGTGTGTGTGTGTGTGTGTGTGTGCAGGGGCATTTATTTTTGCTTTGTATGTGTGCGTGTGTATTTGAATATAGGTGTGCCCTTTCATGTAGATATGGGTTTGTTTATGTGTTGTACGTATGTTTGTTGCCTAGTTGGAAAATTAAGATCAAGGCTTGTGTTTTCTAAAGGTTCTGACACGTGTGTATGAGTCCAGAATGTGCAGTTCAATGTATGCGAATAAGCTTGTGTGAATGCGTGTGCATGTGTGCACTCACTGCCCAAACCCAGTATGAGTCCCAGACTACGGCTTTTCTTTGGGCTAGCAGATGTTTTGCTCTCACCTTGCCATACCTCATAAAGCGTGATGGCTCAGGACCCTGGGGCCAGTCTGACATACACACACATGCAAACACAAATGCACGTGCACACACACACACACACACACACACACACACACACACACTCACTCTCAGAGTATGCAAACCCTCGATTCCCCTCCGTGACCCACCCCACCGCCACCACCGCAAAGCCATGCATACACACAAAAAAACACATAGGAACACACACACACATTCAAATGCAATCACATAGAAACAGGCAAAGTTGTGGTCTTCTGGTCTGTCTTTGTGCACACTGACATACAGAGAGAAGTGTCAAGGGCAGAACAATGTGAAAGTTGGAACACCACAAAACCTACAGCCACAGGAAAGGCAGGCAGGGGACCAACACATAGCACAGCCCTCACACAGAGAAGAGGGAAAAGTGAAAGGAAGGCAGCTACAGTAGGGTTCTTTTGAAATAGCGACCAGAATAGCACACTTGTGACTGGCGACACAATAATAAAGCTATCATGACCATGTGTTCCATGCCAGTCAAAAAATAATGAATTTGCAAGTTGTTTAAGCAGAACTGTAATTACATATCCTGTCATCAAAGTCTATGCCTGACAGTGAGCGCAATCTTTAGCCCCATTCAGACTCGATTTTCAAACTTTATTTCTTTGTTTCTTTTTTCATTTAACCTTTATTTAACCAGGTGAGTCTCACTGAGATTGCAAGATCTCTTTTTCAAATGAGCCCTGGCCAGGAAAGCAGGGATATGGTGTTCCAACCAAAGCATACAAACATAAAAATAAAACAAACATGCTCAAAGAAAACACACAATAACAAATCACAGAATGACAAGCCTAGAAAAAGCAGACATATCTAGATAAGGAGATAAACATTTTCAAACTTAAGTAGAATCTGCCTCTTAAACCTTCACTCCATTTTTATGAGTCCTAATCATGAGCAGCTCAGCTGGCTGGTAGATCAGCAACTGGTTCTAGGCTGTGGGGGCAGAAAACATAAAAGCATATAAGTGATATATCAGTAGTGCCTTGGGGGAATTTCTTCAAATCCGGTACAAATGTTCCCTCAGACTCATAGATGAACAAGTAGATTTTGGTGGTCAAAGGTTGAGGTCTCAGTGACCTTGTGTTCTTGTGAAGGTGATAGAGAATTTCAGTACATCTGGCACAGACTTTCACTTGGACTTAAATGAACTGATTAGAATATGGTTATCAGAGGTCAGAGGTCACTGTGACCTCACAAAATATGTTTTTGGATTCTTTTTGAATGTGATATCTAAAGGCTACCTTGAAGGGGTTTCTTCAAATTTGGTACAAACATTCTACCTAGACTCAAGGATGAACTGATTAAATCAGCTCAGTTTGAAATTTGACTCTAGTCAAAAATGTGCTAATTTGTTAACTAGTATGATGATAGAAAAACAGCCACCAGAGAGCAAGACTACATAAAATCTCATCGAATGTAAATGTAAACTGTAATGTCTGCTACAGTTTGGTAATGGTGTTTCGAGCCCTGTCTTTTAAATCCATATTTGTTTACAAACAGTTGCAATTAAAAGTATGTCGAGTAAGATATTAGTAATTCCATTTTGTTATGTACCTGTGGATGTACAGGGGCATTGGAGGGCAGTCTGTGTTGAGGGTAATGAGAGAAACCCTTAGAGAGAGATGGCATACTAAATGCTGTGGAACATTCATGGTTTTTGCATTAATTTAAATGGCCAGGATAATTTATATCTAATGATTGTTAACATTTACACCAGCTTTACAGTATTTTACACTACAGCAAATTTCAACACCAGTGCCGTAAACTGTATGTCAAAGCACCAGGTTATCATAGCTTTTAAAATTGTAGTGAGCATGTAGCCATTTCCTACACACATATTAAACAATATGTATTCAACCCTCATTTGACCCACTCATGTGAGAGAGCTGTCACTGTCTGACTAGGTGACTCCTCTACAGTTCCTTGTTCATGCATTACAGGAAAGCACCAATCTGCTGCAAGGATTATTGTAAATAACATGTAACCTTTTGATAATTAACAGGTAAAAAAAAAAAGCACGCCTCTTTGTTGCCACAAACACTGTTGCACTACACACACTGTATACTGCATATACCAGCAAATGAGGGGAAAACTATATAACTTAAAACTGTTTTTATAAACTGATGGTTGTTATAAAGCCTGATTTCAGGGGTTGCTGCAGTACGCTTGGCACTTCCACGTCCATGTAACGTAATGAAATGATATGAAAATGTTTTTTGGTAATTTTTTCCTCCATAAATTACCACCTGTTTTTTCCCAGCCAGTACAAATGAAATGCACTCTGCAATCACCTGAATTTAGTAATTTAGCACGAAGGTTTTGGATATATTATTTATCTGTAAAAGGACAGGCAACCAATTCAGAATACACAAAATTAACAACAAACTAAAAACAGTTTGTATAACTGGTATATTCGTAGCTTTATATCTGAGTATTTTGAAAATGTATTCATTTTTAGTTAAGTTTATATTTTTATCCTCTGTAAAACCTCATTTATTTTTACATTTTTTTTCCTCCTTTATCCGTCACCTTAATTCTAGTTTATAACAGAAGTGAGTGAAGCACCAGAAAAAAAAAAAAAAAAAAAAAATAGAGGAATAAACTAGAAGATGCACAAAGAGAGAAATGCACATTCACAAACACACATACACACAGACTGAACTGAGACACATGCAAAGCACCAGGTTTAACAGAGAGACCAGAGGCCAGTCAATGCTACAAACACTGCTGAGATTCTCATTAAAACCCCAGAGAGAAAATCCTTTTTAATCGTGGGAGCATTACCCATTGGTAATCCACTGTGGATCATTCTGAACTGTAATACCGAAGGCAACCGCAAGGTGGCAGAAAGCCTGGTGATACCCCAGCACACACGGTCTGGATTTATCTTTTAACTCATGAGTAACCAAGCAGGGTCAGCTCTGACTGTAGACACATACAGATCTCTTGAGTTTGTCAGCCTGTAAGGTGTCTTTTAGGATAATAAATGACTGTAAATATTGACTCTTGTTGACATTTGTGTAAAAATGATAATATGATTGCAAAATTGACCAATTAAAAATATATTTTTTTCCTCTAACATTATCAAAACCTAAAATGCTGAAAAGTTTTGAAGTGGAGACTTTATTCTTTTGCCACATATTTGACAAAATACAAACATTTACATAAATATTACAACAAATAAAGAACTATTTTATGGTTTACAATTTATCTGGACTTTACATGAATAACTGAATAATCAGTGTTTCCCGACAGATAATGAATGTATGACATGTTATCCTACACTGTGCACCACTATTGTTTGGGTTCAGTTAGACACCAGGAATCCAAATACTTGGTCACATGTCATTTTCTGCAGCAGACTTCTGAAACATGTCATTGGTTCAAAATCTGATCATAAAATCAGGAAAAGTCAAGAGGTAGTAGAATGAAGTGCAAATTTAGTTAATTTAGTTCAAAATTCCCTCATTCCTGCGTGACTGGGTGGCCTGGCAGCTTTGGGGTTAACAGCTGCACCCTCAGCTCTCATGAGAGTGGGGACCTTTGTTGCTTATTTTTACCCCTCTTTTGCCCTTCCTCTCTCATGTCATCTCTTTACTGCTGCCTTTCAAATAAACACCCCAAAAAAATAATTAAAAAAAAATTACAAAAACATATGTAACTTAATTTGACTAACATAGACTGCTGAAGTCTCCTATTAACACTGGAATGCATTTTTGCACTGAACTTGTCCCCCATCACTTCAGATTACTGCAACCAGTAACACTTTCAATGTGCATATGGGCATGTTGATTTTGTTTTACTCTGAGACAGACTTGATAAAATGTGACATTGAATCATACATCAATTCAAAGAAGAAAGAGAGGCGCATGTTGGAGTTTGGTAGATAGACTGTAAGGTCCACAAATCTGTCATTTGAACAAAAATGTTTATGTAATTAGCTGGGGCTTTTTTCACTGCCTTTTCTGGACATTAAAGCAAAATGTGAGTTTATTGCAGGTTAAAGAGATGGTGAAAAGGCTCTCGTCGTGTTTGTGTTTGTGCATGCCAGCATGAGCAGCCTACAGTAACACAGGCTCGCAAATTTACCACCTTTCATCTGTATTTGTGTTTTTAGAAGAACAAGCAGACACAGACGCAGATGCGCACTGTGACGAGCTGTCTGCTTTTTCCAGGCACTGTGATGCTTTCATCTTCCTTTGTGTCAATCAACTTTGGCCGATGTTTTTTATCTTCTTGGGTGGACATGCACACACACAAACACATGGCGAGAGAGGCTTTTATATCTGCACGCCTAACCGAATATTCAAACCCACGAAACTTTCAAAATGGCTGGTTTAAATAGAGCAACTTGAGAGGTGCTAAGTTTAATCTTTAGGCCCATCAGAAATGACAGTGCAGTGGAATAATCAAAAACTTCTACAGCCGCTCTGCAGGCAGATTCCATTGGTTATGAAGGAGGCCAAAGATAAAAGGATGTCTTTGAAAAGACATTCTATGCAGAGCCACATATGCCTCTCCCAATTTAGCCTAAACTGGTTCACTACCCCCTGACGAGACCCTGCACATACACACACACACACACACTGCAAGCATACAAGCACCTACTGTAATGAAAAGGCAGACAAGGGCATGGTCATGGATGAAAGTACAGAGACATAACATACGTACACCGAAAGACACACACACACACACACACACATATATATATATATATATATGATGTGTACGTGTGGGAATAAGCACATGCCTGCACATGTGCACACAAACACATGCACAGTCACACACGCACACACACACACACACAGGCTAGGCACTTGTCATTACTCGCTCCGTCAAAGTAGATCATACAGGCATTAATTGAGAGTGCAATCATGCTCTGAGCCCACGGTTCAAAGGAGCTGATAATAAGCTGTGATAGGTCCAGCTGATGGAAAAAGCCAGGCAGGCTGCTGGCATGTGCAGACACATGCAGGGTTTATGTGTATGTGCGTGCATGTGGTTTGCCTGTGCTCTTATATTTCAATCATTGTGAAGAAATCTGTAACGTTCTACTGAGAACCCTGTTTTTTGTTGAGTTTTGGCATCAGATTTAGGTTTGGGTACAGTGAAATAGGGTTTGATTCAGTTCTCACACTTTCAAATTCTGGGATTGAAGCTTGATTCCATCTCTCCTCTGAAATATCTCCTGGCTTTCTCTCAGGGTTCAGATTTTTCCTATAGTGAGGAAACCTCATCTTTGCACCTGGGTTTAGGATCAGTCTGCCACACAACCCTAAACCAATGCCACCCAAGCCACAAATTTGGCTTTGCAGCTCTCACCATAGTTCTATAAATATACTGTATACTGTATGTGTGCATGTGTGTGTGTGAGTGTGTATCCGCTTGCATCTGTGTGTGCGAGCAGCCACTCTAGCTGCTAACTTGTCTTGTAGCCGGCTCTGTATTCCTGGCATTGCTGTGGTCGATAAGACAGTGGCATGCAATATTAATGCAGCCTTCTACTGTGGTCGGTAAGATCCTCGGACAGCCTCCGCTACTGTTTCAGAGAGAACTGAGAACAAACAGTGAGACCTGAAACACAGGGGTGAGGACAAAGCAAGAGAGGAGGGAATAAACAGAGAAAGGGAAAGTAAAAGAGGGAGGGAAGCAAATCCAAAGGAGGGAAAAGGTGATAAAGACAAGGGACAGAGGAAAAAGATAAAACAGGGCCAGGTGGATGGAAAAAATAGAGCAATAAAGGGGAAGGGAAAGTGGCTGAAACACAGGGGAAACAGAGGGCAGACACAGGTCAAGAGACGCAAAAGGCAGGAAAGAACAGTGGATGGAAAAGAGCGATAGGTAAAGTAAAATTGGAGACATAAAAGCTGGGTGAGGAAAATGAGAAGGGGATGAAAGACTGATTTAGAGGATGAGTGGGTGAAAGTGGACGCGGGGAGTGGGATGAGAGAAAAGCCAACAGCAAGATGAGACGGGGGGGTAGCTTAAATGGAAAGAAAGCGAGAATGTGCCGGGAGAAGAGCTCAGAGAAGTGAGAAATTGTAAAAGCAGTTAAGGGAGAAGAATGACGAGAAAAGCGAGAGATGTGGCGTGATTGCTGCGCTCACGATAATAAGTGGTGTTGAGGACAGCTGAGCAGGCAGATGGAGAACATAATTACACACTGTAAGGTCATATAATATCAATACAGTAATTAAATACTCCTCACAGTGCATGTCTATGCATGCACAGACAGTGTGTGAGAAATGGCAAAGTCTGTTTTCCATTTATGTGTCACTCCCAAATATGATTGCACATACTATTACTCACCCAGGCATAGCCTCTTTAGCCGTTGCCTGGCAACTTTGAAGCAATTAAAAGCAAGGGGCGCCTGTAACCTGACAGAATATATGAGTTTGGGGAAAATGCTCACAGTTTACATGACTCTTAACTGACAGCATGAAGAACCCTGACCCAAATTTGCACAGTTTTTACATTGCGCTCTGCTTTTAAAATAAGATTCTCAGGAGAAAGTTTTCAGAAGTCGGTTCTTCTTAAGTGGACTAGATTTCTCAGGGGAATGTCTCAACTCCTTTGGATTTCTCTCATTTGCTATATTACTTAGTGTTTATTCCTCTCTCTCTCTCTCTCTCTCTCTCTCTCTCTCTCTCTCTTTGGCTGGCTCCCCTACTCTCTTCCTCTTCTGATGCATTCAGTAGAGGAACTCCAAAATGATTTAAGTGTCGGCAGGTGGTAATTTATTCATGTCCTGTTGGTAGGTTAATGATTGCACACCAAGAGTGGAGAAAGAAAAGAGGCAACCTCAAGCTCAAGTTCAGCGACATTTCCAAGAAACGGCAGTTAAATTATGGCCTTTCAACATGTAAATTCCCTCGGCTGTGAAGTTCACTGATTTGTCAGCAGTGCTTTTGATGGAAGCTCGCGTGTTGCATTTTTGGTAGGCGCTCAGTGGAACCGGGGTGGCACTGTTATTTTGCAAATAGAAGAGTCGGGGTGGGTTGGTGGAGTGTGTGTGTGTGTGGGGGGGGGGCAGCCATGAATCTGCATTTGAGTAATTCAGTTTCCGGTTAGGATTTTTCATCGCTGTCTGCCAAAGTTGTTTTCAGTGAGGGAGAGTTATGTGTGGAAAAATGCATAACTCAAACCCATTACGGCTTGCTTTTAGCATCAAGTAACACTGAGTGAAGTACACTGGTGCTGCACTTGATGATGCATTATCAACTCTCAAGTGGGTGAATTGTGGCTTTGGCTGTATTCATAGCTGTTGTCAAAGTCAGTGTAGTTGTTAATTCGTGAGAAAGAAAAAAAGATACGATAGAAACCTTTATGAGTCCTATCCAGTTTTAAATTTTGTATTCTTCAATTGAAGAAGCATTTTTTTTCCAGTTCCAAAACTTTCAGTATTTGACTGTTATGTGCATGGAAAGCTTGTCATTTGTGGAGATTGGTTCAATTTACTTTGTATTCGGTAACAATGGAAAAAAAAATGGAATAGATGACCAACTTTGTTTGGGTACCCTGCACAACATGAGCCTTCATTTCAGTTGTCACATTGATGTAACTTACCCTGACATTGGTCCTTGTAACAGTGACCCAAAATGAACAAAAAATGAAAAGAAAAAAAGATTGAGTTCTTGATATAAAATAGTACTGTGAGCTCTGATTAAATGGACATCAAAAGAAAAACTGGATCATGCACTTCATTGTAATGATTCACTCACAACCTCTTCATTCAATAGCTTCCAATATTCCAACCCCAACACCAATGAACAGGACACAAATAAACACACACACACACACACACACACACACAGGGTCAATGGCACTGCTTTGTATGGCAATAATCCCTCCCTCTCTGTTCCCTTCTCTTTCATTCATTTCCTTTACCCAGTGTGCATGTGATCTTAACATTGACTTCAGTGTCAGTTCCTTTGCACACACACACACACACACACACACACACACAGATATAGTACAGTATCTCACGATCTACAGATCAACTGTCCAGTGTTGTTTCTCTTTGATCCTTCTTTCATAAAGAGTGTTCTTGGCAAGGAAATGGCACGCTGTGCTTGATCATAAGGAGGATGATGAGTGGGTTTGTGTGGGTGAGTATATGGGTAGCCTAGGGGTGATAGATTACATATGAAAGTAAGAACAGAGATTGATTATTCTAGTGATTATTCTAAAGTTTTTAAAAGAAATTTACATTGTTACATAGTTCTTTAGACCGAGGTCCTGGCTTTTAGGATACTGATTTTCAGCCATGGCATATTGGATGGGCACACTGACAAACTACTCAAAACCTTACATTTTTTGCTGAATCACTTGCACTAGCTTGATAAACTGAAATTTTCAATTCAAAGAACCTAAAAGAAATCCAGTTGCCTTCGACTCTAGCACTTAAGATAGTGGCATAGCCATCCCTACAGATGTGTTGGCTAAAAGTTATCCATTAAAAATTATTTATCTTACTGAAGTAATATTAGCCACCAAGATGTTTAATGTAAGTGCTTCTAAAGGTCTTGTTATGCCACCAGTTACAGCTATATTTCGCAATGACAGTTTTTTCAAAGAAACTGCTGCAATCATCCGCTTACAGGGACGAAGTTAACATGTGGGAATCATTTGCTTTGAGTTCAACAAGTGTGATGGATTTTGACATGCAGACTTGAGCCCTAGATCGTAAAAAAACTGTCCACAAAGTCCTCTAATCTATTTGGAATTGCACTCCAGAATGACAGATAGAAGCATCCTCTCATCTGATACCACTATCAGCAGCATGACATCATTTGCCTGTGCTCTCCAAAACAAACAAATCAGCCCTGGAAATTAATCTATTCAGTGCTAAAAAAAATGTTGACTGGCGATGGGAAAGGGGAAATTATCTCCCATGTTAAAGTCACACAATTAAAAAAAAAAAAAAGTTTTCATCCATATACCCCCACATCCTGATTTGGTCCTGACAGTCAAAAGTCACAGTTACCATGGCCACTAGGAGTTTTTGTGATATGATATCTCAGACTGTCTTTACAGTACTGACCTTTGATGGGAATCCAAACTAGAGTACAGTGTTTTGGATGTATTACACCACCCCCTTCATTTTTTTAGATTCCTCTGCCAGGGTGTAAACTGTTCCACAAAAGAGACAATGTTGAGACAGTTTTGAGGCAGGAGTGGGGGATATAAAAGTCTCTTGAATAAACTGTGTGAACTTATTGTCTTGCTAGTGACCAAACTAACAAGCTTTGTAACTGAAAGTTGCCCTCTGTAGACTTGAGAGGTGGCTGTAAAATGCAGTTTCCTTCTTCAGTGTGAAAGCAGTAGCTGCCAGTTACTATGGACTCAGAGGGTGAAAACTTTTTATATCTGAAAATTGTCAAACCACTCCTTCTTTTTGTACATATATGTTCAGAGTCATTGCTTTTCCTTCACTTCTTCCATTAAAACATTTTGAGGATGTTTGCATAAATGCACTGAATAATATTGGAAAATCCAATTTACACTCGTTGAATGGGGACACCATCCAATTCTGTGACAGAAATGGGGATATTAAATTTCATATCAATATTCTTTAATAATATCCACACAGTAAATATCAATCAGTCTACAATCTAAGATCGTGAATCCTTGATTCATTGATCTGGCTCACCATTGCAAGGAAACACACAAAACTGCTGGGTCTACACTTGTATTTACAATTTATTGATTAGTAAGGTGAAGATATATGGAGTGAAAACATGAAATAAAATATAAACAGAAATGTAAGGATGATCAAACTAGCATGATGAACTAACAGTAGGTAAAATGAGCAGAGTGAGATGGTGGAAGCAAATCATTATAGTCTGTAACTACTTTGTATTAAATTTTGAGATGTCTATCGATGGCGGAAATGAAAATTTACTTATTTTCTCATCAAGCCTTGTCACGAGCAGAATGTTAAGATCAGCCTACTGTGAGTTGCGGGAGCTGCAGACTTGGCTGGAATCCAAGCAGCTGAGGTTTGCGGTGGTAACCAAGGAAACGCAGGAACCAGGCGGATGCTCCCGGAAGTCGTGTCTCTAGTTATCACGGAGAAGGATTCTGCCAGTGTCTCAGTGGTTCAGCGTTAGTTGAGTTTACTCGTAGACTTTCTGTCTTGAACAGCAAACTTAGTTTCTTGCAGGTTTCTTTGCAGGTGGTCGTGTATCTGCGAGTCCCTCTCTCTCTCAGGTTGAGGAAAAATAAGCTCTCACGTAGTCTACTTAAACATAGTCTCTGGATAATTTAGAGGAGGCTGGTCAGCCAGATGACTCTTTAGTTTTACTCTTCAGAGTAAAACGCAGAATTATTTAAATTAAGTTCTCAGTATTCAAATATCAAATATGTGTGTCTAGATAAGAGAAAAAGTTACTTGCGGATCACGTGGTCAAAAAGAGAACAAAGGAACAGAGAAAAAAAGTGCAATGGCGAGTGGCTGTGTAGCTTGGAGCTGATTTCAACCAAAGGCATTGTCTTTTTGCGCGCCACAGTTTTTATTCTCTTGAGGATAGTATCAGGTTTACAGGCGGAGTGAGGTGGTCTCAGCCAATCAGAATTTGTTATCCTCACTCTCTTTGTCTCGGTTAGAGCGAAATATGATCTCTTAATAGACTCTAAATTATTAATCTGAAATACTTGTACGCATATCGCACAGTTGCATATTTGTCTTCCACCGTGATCAATAATGAGATTGTATAAGACAAGATATCACTTGTGTCGCTGATACTTAAAGAAAAACAATGCATTAATGCAAAAATGAATTAAACACATTACTCCCAAATCTTAAGACAATTAAATTGATTAAATGATAAAGCTGTTAAAGAGTAAATTGTGTTCATTATTAGCAATAAATGAGTGTCATTACAAGACATGAAGAATAATCATTTGATTCTAATACCTGAAGAGCATTATGTCTAACATCTATAGTTAAGCTTAGACATGGTCAATAGACAGCAGTATGGTTCCATGGCAAATATTTGAATTAATTCCTCATATTACTATCTTAGCTTAACAACATCTTAGAGCAACAACATCGTTAGTATTTGATGAATAAAATGGTGTGCTTTACAAAATGGTTAGACAATCATTTCATATAGTTTCAAACTAAGGGAAATGTGACTAGTACTTTTACCTCAGTGCAGTTCTGGGGATACATTCCTGTCTTTTTCTATGAATTGTGTGACAGTCTGATAATAGGTGCCAGGCTGATGCCCGATGTCGCTACAGGATGCAACATGGAAGCAACATATTTAGCCATGGTTTGGTGAGATGGTGACTCTCTGGAATGTACTGAGCGTACACATGGAGAGCATAGACGTGGATTATGCTTGAGGAGTAGTTTGAAGAGTTCCTGCTGTTTTGACACATTACTTTTTAGAACTTGTCAATGTTTGACTCCGTTGTAACCAACATGAATTCAAGCTTTACCCACAGTTGTAAAGAAGGAAACAACTTTTTCGAGCCCCTATCAAGGCTACAGGGGATGATCATTTGATAGTGAAAATATAGAATTTGGGAGTATCACTGCTCCACTTTCAGTCATTGCCAACAGACATGCTTCCTGTCTGGCACTGAAGAAAATACTTCTCCCCTCATCACTTCAGCACTCTTGGCAAGTTGCCATTCTGTCAAATCTAGCTGGCTAATGAATGAACATGTCAATCATGCATTAAAGGCTGTGCCCGGGGAGTAGCAGAATTACATATGTGGATACCCTCTTGCATTGTGACATAGAATCGACAGACTGCTTACAATCACCCTTCAGCTCTTGGAACAAAAGATTTTTAATAAATCAAAGGAACAGTATGGACTTTGCTGAGGACATTTTGAGGAGCTGACAGCGATGCCACCAACACAGCCAATACCTATGTGAGTGCAAAATCAAGATGTTGAGAACTGCACAAAGCAATAGCAGACAGAGGACATTTCCGGAAAAATGTCCTGACAGCCAGTCTAATGAAGTACCCATAGCCAGGATGGAAAGGTCACATGTTATCGGAGTACACAGGAGAGATGTTGGCTATGCAGTTTGGCTCTGAAAATCATTATTAAATGATCAAGGCTTTATCCATGCAGACAAAATGAATGCACCATCCATTCATCTATTTATTTTTGGACAAATTAGTCATTTCTTGGCATCCTGTACTACTTGATAGTTCTGTCTCTTTTGATCTGAAATCCAAGCACTGGATAGCAGGACACATGTTGATGTTTAACTATGAGAAATTATCATTGTTGTTATCACTGTTGAGAGCCAGACTCCTTCCAGGCTAATTTATTTTCCTTTGTAAGATTTTGCAGCAGCACTAACAGTGTGGCTCCAGGGACTGTAATATTGGTCTGTCAATCCACCACAATGGTCCAGACTGAAATGTCTCAAAAATCATTGGATAGTTTTATCAATTTAAATTTATAAATTTTATCAACTTTCATACTTTATTTGATGTGTTGAATTTAGATTACTTACATGTACAGTTGCAATCAAAATTATTCAACCCCCACTACAAATTAGGGTTATTGGCAAAATTGTACAAACTAGCAGCTGTTTGCAATAAACAAATCAAGAACAATTTAAATAGCTCAACACAACTAATATTACAAGTGGTTTCTCCAAATTCAACACAAAATGCCACTTTCAGTGACTACTGCAGTCTCAAAATTATTCAACCCCTTCATGACAAGTGTCTTTAGTACTTAGTAGAGCACCCTTTTGCTGTTATGACCTGCTGAAAACGTGATGCATAGCCGGACACCAGCTTCTGGCAGCGTTCCTGGGGAATTTTAGCCCATTCCTCATGGGCAAAGGTCTCCAGTTATCGAATATTCTTGGGTTTGTGTGCTGCAACTGCCTTTTTCAAATCCGACCAGAGATTTTCAATGGGGTCAGGTCAGGCGACTGTGATGGCCACTCTAGTATCTCACTCTAGTAGTAGCTTCCTCGTAGACGGCATGACATTTTTTCCCAGGATTTCCTGATACTTGATTGAATCCATCTTGCCCTGCCACTCGCTGCAGGTTTCCAGTGCTGGAGGAAGCAAAGCAACCTCAGAGCATCACTGAGCCACCGCCATGCTTCACTATAGGCAAGGTGTTCTTTTCAGCATATGCTTCATTCTTCCTCCTCCAGACATACCAATGATCCATAGTCCTGAGTTCCAGTTTTGTTTCATCGCTCCACATAACAGAGTACCAAAACCTCTTTGGCTTATTTATATAGTTTTGAGCAAATTGGAGCCAACTTTTCTTGTGCTTTTGGGTCAGTAGTGGTGTACGTCTTGCACTTCGGGCATGGAACCCTTCAGCGTTTAGTGTGCGCCTCACTGTGGAAACTGAAACCTCAGTGCCTGCTGCCACTAAGTCTTGCTGCACAATTCTCTTGACTTAGCCATATTTCTAACATCGCAATCAAACATTACCACCAACAGTCCAGGTATTTGAGGTGTTCTATCTCAAGCACACCTGATGCAACTAATGAAGCCCTTGATTGGTTGCATCAGGTGTACTTGAGACCACACCTAATTTGCAATTCTATTCAGGGAGTTGAATAATTTTAGACTGCATTAGTAATTGAAAGTAGGATTTAGTGTTGGATTTGGATAAAATCCTTGTAATATTAGTTTTATTTGACTATTTAAACTGTTGTTGTGTAATGTGTTTATTGCAAACACCCAAAAAATGTTATATTTTGCCAATAAACCTAAAATGCAGTGGTGGTTGAATAATTTTGATTGCAACTGTATATATTAATGGAAATGGTACACATGTAAAGGACAATGATAATGGTTATAGTCCACCTGTTTTGGTGTGACTGTGAACACGCTTTTGTTCATCATGTCAAGTACAAAGCTGTAAACTGTAGAGCTGTTGGCACTAAGGGGTATGCACATAAAAGTGAGTTAGGGACCATTGCATAGAGGAAGTGAAACTCTAAATCAGACCCTGTGGTACTGACAATTTACAGTTAGTAATCAGTATGCTACATATTATGATCTGTATGTTTCCTTTTTTAATTCATTTGAATGTGTGTGTTAATGTGTTTCAGATTCTTTGCCTATAGAAAATCCTCAAGGTCTTTCTTCGGTACTCCTTCCCTCCTCTCTCTTTTTCTCTCCCTCTTTTTCAAGCACCATGCAACCATACACCCAATTTGTTTTCTTTTACTTAAAACAAATCTGTAACAAAGTAAAGATAGCTGTTTGAATATTGCACTCGCTGTATTGCTCCACTGAGCTGTCAGCTTTAGGGGAGGCATTTGCACTAACTTTTAATGAATTGCCAACTGCAATATATCAACAATTCAAAATACTTTGTGTCACATCTTTTAGACTCTCTTCTTTTCCTATCTGAGAACATGTTTGTTTGAGTGTTGCTGTGATGTGATGAGATGTGATGTATTCATATCAAAGCATTTAGACATCAATACCTCTTTGCCATTAATAAACTAAAGGTACCTAACATTGAATTTTCTATTCCATTTGATCACTCTTTTCTTCCTCTACTTGATCATGTAGTATTGAGTCCCCCTCTCCTGTCTCTCCTGTCTCAGTCACTTGATCTTCATCATATCCACCACTCATTTTTCTTACAGCTCTGATGCCCTCTGCCCCAAGCTTTGTCAGTCCAGGGAGACCTTCAGACCCCTGGGCATCAATATCTAATAACATCGTCCTCCCCATTCACCTCATGCCCATCTAGCTCTAATATAGGAGACAAATACTAGCACCAACATAAGCTCACATTCACCCACTGCATAAATTGATTGGTTTAGTCAGGAAGACCCAGTCATAGTGCATGTAGACATGCACTGCCACTAGTGTTCCAGTCTGCAATTAATCTTAAATGGCCAGCCTTAATCAATGTTTTCGTTGCCACTGGTTACCAGACTGACCTGCTTCAGAACAGATTGCTTCCTGTTGTTGAATGATGTCATCATTGTGAGACCTCAGCACAGTTAGTAATAAATTACTAGTGAGAGGGTCAAGCTTGTAGCAGTGAGGAAGTGAGGAAAAGACTAATAAGATTGAACAGAGTAATACTAGATGTAATTACAGAAGATCTACAAATGAGTAGACAGTTTTTAAATCAGGATGGGTCATATTGTGTCTTGATGGTTTAGATTATCCTACATAGACTGAAAATGTGTATGGTTTGCCGTATAAAGTACCTTTCTGTCTGTCATCTATGTATACTCAGAGTATTTCAGGACAACATATGTCCAATTGTAATTCCAATGCAATTATCCAATCAGCCAATCATGTGGCAGCAGTTCAGTGCATGAAATCATGCAGATATAGGTCACAAGATTCAGTTAATGTTCACATTAAACATCAAAATGGAGGAACTGTTTCAGGTTGTTGGTGCTAGATGGGCTGGTTTGAATATTTCTGAAAATACTGATCTCCTGGGATTTCTTCACCCAACAGTCTCTAAAGAGTGGTGCAAAAACACATCGAGTGAGTGGCAATTCTGTGGACAGAAATGCCTTATTGATGAGAGAAGTCAGACCATATTGGGTACCACTCCTTCTCAGCCAAGAACAGAAAACTCAGGCTACAGTGCCAGACTCACCAACCTACCTTGTGTCAGCAGTCCAGGCTGGTGGTGGTGGTGGTATAATGGTGTGGGAAATGTTTTCTTGGCACACTTGAGGTCCCAACAATCATCTTTTAAATGCCACAGCCTATCAGAGTATTGTTGCTAGCCATGTGCATCCATTTATGACCACAATTTACTCATGTTCTAATGGCTACTTCCAGGAGACTGGCAGCATAAATGTGCAGCTGACAAATCTGCAGAAATAATGTGATGCAATCATATCAAGATGGACCAGAATCTCAAAAGAATGTTTCCAATACCTTGTGAAATCCATGTCATGAAGTATTGAGACTATTTTAGAGCAGGTCCTCTCTAATATTACTACTGTAAATACTATATACTAAATACTAGGTTATCTAACAATAAAACATAACAATGGGTCATAATAACCTTTAAGCATAGGCAACCTATAATATCATTTCTAAGGGGAAGGGCAGTTTTTTCATTTTGGTCCATTATCAGGTCAAAATTTAGATTCATCTGCTATAACTATGCTAATGACATTCCTGTTTGCCTCAACCGTAGTTTGTGTTTTGTGTTGATGAGTAAAAGTCAGCATGCTAATGCACTAAACTAATATGGTGAACATTACATCTACTAATCATCAGTGTGTTAGTATTTTTATGGTGAACAAGTTGACAGGTTAGTTAGCATTTAACATTTCACTCAAAGTACTACTGTACCAGTGTCAGAGTGCTGCTAGTGTGACTGTAGATCCTAGGTCTTGGTCATTGAGTAACTCTTGCACATTCAGGCACACATATAGACTGAGAAAAATGCCAATAAATAACATTTAGTATCAGTATATATAAAATGTAAGTGTATAAAAGAGTGATTGGAAAAAAAAAAAGTTTGTGAATGTCTTAAGTTGCCTTTGAATTTTTCTTAAGCTCTTGTAGTAGGTCTAACCTCAACACCTATAAAACTTCTCAATTTACAATAAACACATTTCCTAAAGTATATTATGTATTTGTTAGGAAATGAGAGACAATGGCCTTTAAGCTGAGGGTTGGTCCAAATTCAAGAACAAAAGTTTTTTTGTGTTTGTGTGGGCATGTGAGTGTGACAAACTAATTTCAGCATTTTTGGGTGACCAGAGGCTCAGCACAGCTCCTGATGTACAAACTGGAACACCTTCTGAAACAGGATGATTGCTTGTAGGATGATCACATCATCTGGCAGAGGCATTATGGTGGGCTTCAACAATGGCAATCAAATCAGTTCGGTCCATCTGTTAAGAACAGCATGCCTCCCAACCATGACCCACTGACACTTGACCAATAGGTCATAAAGATAGTTCTGACAATATTAGAGCCAAGTGTGTTACAGGGAATGAGTATAATTGAAACTTTTTTGAGGTGTGTGTTGGGAAGTGTTCTCCTGATTAATTTAAATGAAGAGCCACAGGCAACATAGACAGGAATCCAGAGAACTGCATACAAAAGATTATGGATATGCATTGCAATTATCATCAATAGATTTTTAAAAAATCACAAATATAATCTGGACCAGATTACTTTATTCTAGCCTTAAAGCAAGATGAATTTCAATTACATCTTTCTATTTGAAGGCCGTTGTATATCATCTGAATATTATATATCTGTTTTCTTCCTCAAAAACAAATTCTGTTATTGCATTCCTTGGTGAACATTCAATCATCTGTATCTTCCAACCAGTATGTACCCTTTATGATCACAGTGCACAGATCAAAACCTACTCACTTTTACAGAATACATGTTATTATGAAACTGTCAATTTCACAGCTCTATGTGGTTTAACACATTTTTTTTTCCATCTCACTAGCCAATCTAAAAACATTAGTTCCACTAATGTAAATATCCATTGAAACATAGTGCAGCTGCTGAGCCTCCTTGTCTAGCTCGACAACACTGGCAGTAAGACAAATTCCTATCATCTACTGTTGAGTTCTCCCTTTTACTCTGAATGGCAGTTAGGCCTTTTAACCAGCGGCTGCAATTAACATGTCATTTCTTGGCTGTCAAATGCTCTCTCTGTGTGTGTGTGTGTGTGTGTGTGTAAGTAGTGTAAGTATACTGGTATAATAGCTGAATGATAATTTAGACCACATAAGCAGCATTCACCAACATGAATGAGAGGCGTATCGTTTGGCTTGTCCCAAGTTCTTCTCCTCATCATTTCTTACCTTCTGTTCATTTTGACAGCATGCCAGGAGAAGCATGTATCTTAATCCAATCCTTTCCTCTCTCACATACAATGTGGTAATTATTAATAAAGACAAGCTGTGCACAGTGTAAGTCTGTTTTGTGTAGTGTCACGTGTACTGTTGTTTCTCTAACATGCCAGTAGCTGATTGCAGAACCTGAGAGGGTGTGAAGGATGTGACTGCACCTGAGGCTGTGAGCCCCGAAGCAGTTGGAATTTTCTCAGGTGCATGTGCTACCTGTTTATAGTGAATTGCAAACCACTAAACTGCATACAGTACAATAGAGTTTGAATGGGTTATAGTTGGTAAGGATTATTGTAGCTCAGGTTTATTATAGATTTAAAGAGTCAATTCACATAAATTATTGAAACTTCTGTAATACTGATATAGTGACTCAGGAAAATCTACAGACGTGACATGTTTTGCAAAACTGGAGACAATACGTTGAAGCAGTTGGGTACATTTAAATTAAAGGTGCCCTGTGGAGTTTTCCTGTGAGCAAATAAAAGTTTCCATTCAGTGTTTCTCACCAAATGCATTGTGTGTATCCTTGTGCTCTAACTACTGTTGAATGCACTTTTTTCATAAAACATTTACAGTGCCATTTTTAACAGGGAGTGTTCATGTTTGCCAGCAGTCTTTGCTAGCTTTGTTGGGGCATTTCTGTGTTTGTCAGCACATTATCATCAACTTTTGGTCAGTGGAGCAGTGTGAAACCAAAGGCATGATGGGAATTGCATCAATGTGTACTTGCATATGCATTCTTATGCGCTTACACTTTTCACGAAGTGGGGACACACTTACACTATAAAAACATTGCTCCATACTAACACTACTAGTGGTCAAAAACTGTGAAACACACACACAGTGAACCTTAGATTGTGCAAAGCAGAACAACTACTACTGCTTAATATATTCACTGAGCATTTCATTAGGAACACCCTACTAATACTGGCTAGGGCCTCCCTTTGCTCTCAAAACAGACTCAATTCCACAAGATGTTGGAGACATTCCAACATGAGACATGATCATGTTGGAAGTAGCCATTAGAAGAAACTCTGAAAACTGTGACCATAAACAGATGCGCATGTTCAGCAACAATACTCCAATAGGCTATGGCATTCAAACCATTTAATTGGTTGATGGGTATTAATGGGCCCAAAGTGTGCCAGGAAAACATTCCCCACACCATTAAACCACCACTACCACTACTACTAAAGGCAGGTTGGGCCCATGGATTCATACCATTTGTGTACCTCAGCGGAAATCCAGATTCATCAGATTAGATTACATTGTTCCAGTCTTCAATTGTCTCGTTTTGGTGAGCCAGAGCCCACTGCAACTTCACATTTCTGTTTGTGGGTTTCTGCTGTTGTAGCCTGCCCACAGCAGGGTTAAACATGTGGTGCATTCTGAGATGCATTTCTGCTCACCACAGTTGTGAAGAGTGGTTACCTGAGTTACTGTAGCCTTATGGCCATTCTCCCCTTCTTCTCCCTCAACAACAAGACATTTTCCTCTGCAGAAATGCCAAGTTTGTTTCTCACACCACTCTGAGTAACCTCTCAAGACTGTCGTGTAAAAATCACAGGAGATTGAGAAACACTCAAAACAGCCTATCTGGCACCAAGAATCATGCCATGGTCAAAGTCAAAGAGATCACATTTTCCCCTCATTCTTGTGTTTGATGTATCTGCATAATTTTATATATTGCACTGCTGCCAGATGATTGGATGATGGGATATTTTCATAAATAAGCAGGTGTATAGATGGCCCTATTAAAGAGCTCAGTTAGTGTATGTTTATGATTAATTGAAGTATTCTGCACATTGTAACTCAGCACTAAAACAATGAGTTGATTTATCTTTTAGTTTGTCAATGGAATATAACAATTTTGGCAACAATTTTGATTTCTCATCACTTAAGTCATTTTTTTTGCTGTTTCCAGCTTCTAGCTCCTAGTTGTTGTTGTTATTTTTTGGGGGGGTTGTTGTTTGTTTTTTTTGTTATTGTTTTGTTTGCTTGTTTGTTTTAATATATATTTTACTTTTTACTTTGTTTTTTTTTTTCCCATGTCACCTCTGCAGACTTTGGGTTAAGGTTAGCTGTTGTCAAAACTGAAAAACCCCTTTTTATCTAATAAAAGTAAAGACTTATCAGTTAATTAGTTAGTGTATAAAGATCTTGGTAACACACAGTAGCATACATGTGGAGACAAACCCATTCATAATTAATGCAGTAATGCTGCAAAAATAAAAATAGAATTAGGTTCTAAGGTATTGTCTTTGATGTTGAGGGCTGTTTGTCACTAATTGCAAAAACACAAGAGCTAATTAAATCTGTCTTCTTACCAAAAGTAATGAAAAAGAGAATCTGTCATCATTTGCTTGTATGTTTGGTTGACATCCATACTAAAAGACAGTTGTTTACAGGTTACAGGCATGCCACTAAAATATTCATAAAAAGTGTGACAACTGAAAAGATTTAGTTATATCAGGTGTGTATAACAAGCGACAGTGTCTCATTTCTGTCACATACACAGATGGTCTTATTGTCACATTGCCCACATTTTTGACACTTCCACTGTAGAAAATGTTCTCAGTTCTATCGCAGCATTTGGTTGCATTACAGATAGAAATGTAACAGTCTTCACTGCATTTCACCTTTTGTAGTGTCAAGGCATTACACCTGTTTTAGAACAGTAAAAACACAGTGCTTAAAATGATATAACATATCCAAACCGAGCACTCCCACCTACCACTCTGACCTCCACATACGTGAGTGTCACACTATATCCTGTACTGGCAGGGATCATTGGCATTGGAAGTTGTGTACTGCGGAGTCAGCCACTATAAACGTTACTCTGCCTGCTTTCTGTGGCTAACAACACTTTGCTAACCCCATGCCCACATCACAAAAGAAAATAAATATCCTTGCATAAAACAATTAAATAAGAGGGGGAAGCTTTTAGCAGAGCACATACATAGATTTTGGATATCACTGGATCGTTCTTTTCAACGTGAAATGGAACAATAACTGTGAGAGTAGGCTTAGCAAAAAAACATTGGACTAAGGTTGCAGTGCACTACATTTTATCTGATACCTTTTCATAGGACATCTGCTGAACCAGTAATTAGGCTATTAGCTGTGTCAAGCCATAATTTGAGAACAGTGATCAGAGCTTGTGATGTCAGCACAGTGTGGTTTTCTGTTAAACATGATTTAGAGTTTACTAACCTTGATGAGGTAGTAAATATTCACTCGTTCACACACAAACTGTCACCTGCAGCTCTTCGTCCAATCATTCTAAACTTGACTGCATTTTCTCTGACTCCAATTTTTGTAAACTATTGGATAACTTTACATTTTTGGTCCACAAACAAGTTATTTAACCCTCCCGTTGCCCTTCGTATTCCGTATACTGTATATTTTTTTCTTGTTACTATTATTCAAAAACAAAAGATAACTGCTTCAGAATCACAAATGTCATGCACGACAAATATCCTACTACACACACATGCACACACATGAAGGCACATTGTCGGCCACCGGGTCACTTTGACCCAGAGGACAACGCAAAGGTTAAATGAAACATTTGTGATGATGGTAAAAACTGCTAAAAACTGAGACATTCAAAACATTATATAAGGGCCGCAGCTTTTTTATAATGGATAAGCCAAAAGGTTTGGGAACCATTGGTTTCATCTTTAATAATACACTGATATTTCTACACTTACCTTTCTTTTTTCAATGTAAAATCTTTATTTAAAATACTGTAAATGTAGTATAATGGAGTAAAGAAAAGTTTGTGTTTTCTTTTACTGAGCAGCTTATATCTAACAAGACCTACCTTCCTACCTTTTCCAGCGTAGTGTTGATGTGGCTGTGGGGCTGAGCAAAAAACATGAAGGTGCTGTGTATCTGTCAGATTTTCTCTCAGAAATCCCTCCACATCTCTTAGTTGACGTTTCACAGAAAGCTGACCATTACAAGAAATGACACAACAACAGGACCTCACAGAGGGCTTTTATTCTTACCATTTGCTCCCAGGCAGAATATTGCGGGTCAGGGCAGTTATCCCCTGCTGAAATATGATCATGACTTGACATGAAACTGTGTGCTAAAAATCTGGGGCTTGTGGGGGAAAAGGCGAAAAATGTTAGAGCCTATAGACAGGTCAAGTGACAGCCACCACACACACACACACACACACACACACAGCTGAATGCCTCCAGTGTCAGTGGCTTTTAATTTTACAGGGTAACACTAATATGTTATATATTATTGTGCGCATGTATGGGGCTGGGGGTGGAGGGGTGGGGGTGGGGTGATAGGTTAAGCCTAGGTTTGCCTGGACATCTTATATGTGGATGGCATTGTTATTACTGAGAATCTTCTGGTAGCTAGTATAGTTGTTTATGACATAGCTATAAACAGCACATGGGCTAAACCTGTTGGTCCCTTGAATCAAATCAAATCATTGATCATTTGGTTTGTGCCAGGTAAAATGTACCTTGAATTAATTTATTTCTAAATCCCACCAAAACAAATTAGTTTCCCCCATATTTCCTGTTCTTATCCCCTGATAGGTCCCCCTTGGTATGTCTTTGGTATCCAGGATAAACAGAACATTTACAGTGTAATTTGGAGGCTACAATCTTAAGTCTTATCTGTTACAGTTCTTTTCCCAACATTACTTTTAAGATGACAGTCATTGCATATGTTGCATACTCTTTCAACTGATGTAATGTACAGATCTTTTACAACCTGTATTTAACCTGGAATTAATAGAAAAGTTTTACTTTCACCACTTTCTCTTCCCACATTGTGTCAAACCTCTGCATGTGTGTAATGAGGGTGTGGCTTAAAACTGAATTTATTGTGTGTTTTTAAATGACAAAAAAAACAAAAAAAAAACACCATCCACTGTATAATGGGTATCCATTATCAGCTTATGAATGGTGGATTTGTGTCAACCATTTCTGCCATTTAATGGGGGGACTGGGAAACAATTGGGTGCAAAGTGAGTGAAGACAGTTTCCAGTGACCGTGCCGCCTGCTCAGTTTGGACCATCAGTTGACATCAAAACAGAATTTCCCATTTGCTTATCTTCCACAGGCAGCAGGCCTACTATGCACTGAACAGCTGCAGTTGCCCATTCTCATTTAATGACATTTGTTATTTCAGTTCCACTCCAAACACACTCCTCTTCAAGTTTAGCAGGGGAAGAGGCGAAGAGCAGGGAACAATCTCTGCCTTTTACATTAGGATATTGACTTTCTGTTTGCTCAGACTGTGGCAGGGATGCTCTGTTCTGACTCTGTTACTAGAGGTTTGATTTTTCTTCTCACTCTGTTTAGCATTAAGCAAACTGGGCTGTCGGAGGGTTAAGTTGGCATTTTTATTTAAGTCTTCTGTTGTTTCACGGCCTGAAACCCTGTCACCGTGTCACAAAGACAAATATTGTAACATATCCGTTGCAAAGTAGAATCAAATGTACATAAAGCAGAAATTATGCAGGCTGCATGCAGTGTTAGACACAGACAATTAAGAGACATAGTATTAAAATATTAATCGCTTAAATGTAGTCAAAGTGATTTCAGATAAATTACAGCTAAATATCTATATCACGGAATTCCTCTCAATTTTAATCGTGTGCGTGTCTCCATGATGTGCAACTGTGGAGTGGGGATTCCACCACCACGATTGCTTACATGGGGGTTTTGGGATAAACTTTGGATTTCTGGATTAGCTTTGACATTAGTGAGTGTTAAATGCTTTGCTTCTGGATTAAATTGTTTCCTCATTCAACCCATACATTAATATAAAATGTGTAGCTTTGCCCTGATAGAAGTGGCATTAAAGGCTTAGCAAATTTGTTCAGAAAAGACAAAATTTATCACCATTGCAGAGACTTAAACTCGTTTTTTTTTTTTTTTTTTTTTTTCTATTTACAGTACATTAAAGGGATTTAGCTTGAATATGCATATTGATAAATGACAACCAAGCCTTGTACTGTTTTAACAGTGTCAAGAGTGTGCCAGTTGCACATACTCATTTTATAATATTACACACCTGATCAGAGTCTTTCTGCCATGTATTTCCTACCTGGATATAACTGATTGGCTTCTGGTAAACAAAATGATTGTAACAGTAAATGAATCAGGTTTATCTCATTAAAACAATCAAAAACCAGAGAATGCTAATAATATGTTGAGACGTTTCACTCAAAACAACAGGTGTTAACCTGAAGGTGGCGCTGGAGGGAAAAAGTCAGTAGAATCACCTAAGTCATCAGGATTCCATGAACTATGATTATCTGTATAAACTTTCATAGCAGTTGATCTTACATATGTTGAAATATTTCAGTCTGGACCAAAATGGAGACCAGTCAACTGACTTTGCCCTCTCTATAGCCAGTGGTGGAATGTAAAAGTACATTTATTCAAGTACTACACTTATGTACAAATTTAAGGTAATTGTACTTGAGTATTTCCATTTTTATCAAACTTTCTACCACTGCTCCACTTCATCTCCGAGGCAAATATCGTTATAACTGACAGCTTTAGTCACTACTTTACAGATTACATTTTTTCATTTACATTTTGACAGGGACCATTTTACTGCACTTTTCTTTTCATACTTTGCTGTCAATGCTTGCATATTTTTATTTATGTAAAATTTGAATGTTTTTACTTGTAGTGAAGTATTGTGTCATTAGTATCAGGATTAGTATCTGAGTACTTCACCACCATTGTCTATAGCCATGCTGCAAAAATTGGAATTATTCTACATGATTCCTCAAATTTTATATAACATAGCTGCATCACCAGTGGAAAATATTGTGCTAATAGTTTGACTGCTTCATATTGTAGGGGGTGTGCACTTCCTTTTAAACCCATAAAGAACTTTTGATGAACTTAGATAAACTATGCTCTATATATTAAAGACATCAAGTTGGCATGTTTTTGGATTATGTTTTTTATGATTTTCCATATCTAACATAAAAAATATCAAATTTAAACAGTGTTGTTTCATAAGAGGAGAAAGAAACCTAAGCCATCTGATTTCTGAATATTGTTTCAGACAACATAGACAATATAGTTAAACATTAGCCCTAATCAATATGGACCACCTTTTAAACAAGAGCTTGGTGAAGCTAACGATAAATGTTTATGATGTTTATTGGAGCTAAACCCTCCTGAGTGACAGACTAACAGACAGCCCAACAGCAGACTGTTCCACCAAATCATCTAAAAAACTTTTTCTGACACATACGGTGAGACAGATGAATACATGGACAGACCAGTGGATAGCTGAGAGGGGTCTTTGCGCCATTTGTCATGGCTGTCTGACAAGCCACAGCCAAAACCAAAATAAATCCACTGTTTACATACACATACGGCACAGAGAACACATTGTCACTCTGACAAACAGAAACTCTGACAGGCTTTAATTTTACAGAAGAGCAGAAAAACCAAGCCACAATCTGATGCTTACCATTAATGTGAAAAAGATAGCATTTATCTAATTAAATTCCCCTCATCCTGAAGCACTCAAGGAATTAGTTTGACTGAATTATCAGTAAGACTCTCTGGCAAAATTCCTTCTTCTTTTGTGCACACACGTCCATTTTTACACAAAAATCCTCAGTAGACCTGTGAGATAGTGCACAGCTTTAATACAAGTAAAAGGATTCTTTAATGAGTGTGTGAAAGGCTTTCATTGACGACACATTTCACTTCTAATGGCTTTGATGGGTTGACTTGAAGTACGTTACAGTTTAATTCATTTGTTTCAAGAGGGTCAGTAAGAGCGTGTTGTGTGCATGCGTGTCCTCTGAATTTATTATATTTTGAAGTCGATATAATACATGCACAGCAGTTAGACAAAGAGTTAAATGGAGTGTGGAAACATGTTGAAACAATTTCTCCTCATCCAGCCTTAACATATTTTTTTTCTTCTTCTGAGAATGTGTAGCTTCCCTCTGCTGTCGAGCTTTCCGCTTTCTTGTTCTTGGGCCTTGGCATAACAACAAAGAGTGATCAATAAGAACTCGGAACATTAGAGTTGGTCTTTGTGGCGAATTTTGAGATACGCGTCGAGTTGAACACTCACTACACCTACACTTTGGCTGTCTGTACTCCCTCTGTATACCTCTGTACACAGGAGATATGTGCCATATTTGCTTCTTTTCCAAAGGGTTTTTTTTTTTTTTTTCAAAATGGAGCCAAGTCAAAAAAGCATGCCAAACTGGCATCACACAGTTGTATTAAGCTCTCTTTCATGTAAGAACTGCACATAAATGGGCCACTATAACAAGTTAACAGGTTTGTCTTGGTAGAAGAATAAAGAGGGGAGAGAGATTTTTGTGTATTTACACTGTGGCACTGGATTCCTCCACCTCCGCATATGTGTGAGAAAGAGGCATCTAATCTTGCAACTGCTGCCACTGCCTATACACACTTGTTATTTGCATCTATTATTGAACGCACAAAGGTCTGATTCATGTTTAGGCACCTTGATTTGCACCCTATTCATTATGCTGTGACCTAAGTACTCTGTTCTGTAGATGTGACCCAGTGTAAACGTAGATAATCTTCAAATTAATAAATATTTAATTCGTGAGTCCATAAGTAAACAGATAAATAAACAATGCATATAAAAATGTCATTTGAGGGGGATATTGTCAAAAGTACAGGCTATTGCTAAAGGGAACGACATCCCAGTGTAGATTTGTTTCCATGGAGACCCTTCTTTGTTAGCCGTGCAGTTGTCTAGCAATTTTGCAGTAAGTGTTCCATGGCAATGCTGTGTTACGTGTGTGTGCGCGCGTGCCTGCATGTATGTGATGAGAGGGTTTTGAAGGTGCATGCGAGGTTGTTACCAATTCACAGCAAGCCCTAGAGACTGCACTATTCTACATAAAAAGATCACTGTTGCATATTCAGATGATCTGTCCCACGGGGGTCATTAAAAAGCATGTTTCGAAGGAGCCAGCAATCTCACACTGTTGTTAATGAGCTATGGTTATGGCTTTATTAAAACTAACACTTGTTAGCTGGTCTTTATGTGGACATCCTCACTGAGGGTTAAAAAAAGAAAAGTGAGGGGAGTTACATTACTCTGCTCTCTGTGTCTAAGTTGGTTCAGTTGCACACAGAGGAAAATTTATGGTCATGCACTCACCTCATTGCCAATCGGCTCCGATTTTGAATATGCAGTGTGCATTAACTGTTCAGTGTCAGTACCCGCCCTGATATTTTGGGAACGGATATGTGCTGCCAACCTCATAAGTGATATGAGACACTTGACAGCATTGTAATTCAGTGCGATTGGAAGCTAGCCATCCGCCGACTAGTGACAGAGCTCTAATTGTGGTGCAGCAGCTGAAAGCCTGTTGACAACCATTTCCATGCATTAGTGAGAACCACTGTACTTTAGTTCCATTAAAACAATGTCTCTCCAGCCACTCCTGAGCTAACAACAGGGCACTGTATTTTGAATCTGATAAAGTGAGATTATAAAACACAGCACCCTGATGCACCAAATACAAGTAGGAGAAATGTACATACAAAACATCTGTAAACAAATGAATGAGCAATTTAACTTTTAAGAATTGTACTTGATCCATTTAATTTGTGACATGTGACAGTTTAAGTGTGAGGATCTGTGTAATCATTTTGAATTCAGGCAGCCAGGTGACCTCACTAGTATGATAAAACCATATGGTATAAACTCACAAATCTTATTTTTCCAGGTTACATGTTGACAGTATGAATCTCTTTACCTGCTGCGCTCTTCTTTTTCATCTTGTCTCTTCCCTTCCTACCTCTGTGTTTGTGTTTCGGTGCACCGAGTTTCACCGTTTCCTCTTGGGGGATGTGAGAACGAGCAAGAAACATCTGGTGGGGTCATCTCAACCTGTTGTGCAGCTTCCAGTATGTTCTCTCATGGATACATCTTCCCCACAAAACTATTTCTACTGTAAACCAAATCAATAAAGACAAATTACAGTGAACTTTTATTTAGCTCTGAGTCAACATTTTTGTCTAAATTTATGTACTCAATTTTCTCAGTTTATTCACCCCCTTTGTTAATAATGACTATGTAAGCAATTACCATCATTCCAATGGACCCATCTGCCTGAATAAGCAGACTTTCTGGCTTCTACACACAATTTGCCTTGGCTGAATTTTTAAGTAGAGACAGTATGGAGACAATTATTTGACATTTATTATTGAGAATTTTACATTGAATGACTTGGCTTCTAAGTGAGATATTTCCTGCTTGATTTCATGCTGAACCTGGTTAATGAGACCAAAAACAGCCCAGACTGTGCACCTGGGAGACAGCAAGGAGATGCTGATCTCTTTAGCAGTTGATTTTCCTGTTACCAGGGTGTCCTGCCTCAGTGACAAGGAGAGCAGGACCACAGAAGCAGAAACATTCATGCGCCAGCCCCTGGCATGTTTTCCTCATTGTCGGATGCAGCTTCAGGGGTTGGGTTCTGGGTCAGGTGGACAGGGGCTCGGGAAAGACACCTGCCATGCTCGTCACATCTGCAATTATACACATCAACTGAAGGACGGCCTTGACAGAGCTCCCGCCGGTGTTTACACCAAATGGCAGGAGTGGCTTGGCAGTCCATGCATGCCGAAGGATCTTCCATGCCAGAGGCAGCATGCTCCACATGGAGGCAGATAAAACCTGCCTGGTTCTGGGCCACCACTGTGAACATGCCAGGACAAGAGTGGCACAGGGAAATGCAGTCCAACAGAGTCATTGCTTGGCTGTTACAGTTGGTGCTGAAGAAAAGTGGATGAGGCTTTCATTTACTTCGAATGCACAGAGAACCAGACCTTTAAACAGCCTTATATTAGAGATAAGCTTTATTTTTCCCTGTTCTCCTGAGTTTATTTTATCACGTTCAGACATTTTCCAGTTTTTTGATCTGTTCCTTTCTGCAATTGATGCAAATTCAACACTTCCTCCATGTTTGCCTGTTATCTTGATAAAATACAAATTTCCACAGCACTAATTCTATCAGTACGCATTTATCTTTTTTAACAGAAATACTGTAAATTAATTAGCTGTGGTCTGTTCTGCTATTTCTGTTTTTTGGTGTTAAGCTGCTGCATAGATTTTTCACATTAAAAGCCTCCTGGTGTCTCATAAGGCATAATCACTCCCTCTCCAGGCTTTTACAGGTCCAGTGAAATGGTATCCTTACATCTTAAATGTGATGTGAAACAGGACAGTGAAGGATCAATGTTAAATATAAACGAATGGGCTATTAATTATTCAGTGAATGGCAGTTTGATTTTATAGGGTGGCTAGAAAGGTGGCACAGTTGACAAAAAATGTGACGTTTTATTTTCTGCTATAGTGCAGCCTGAAGTCATTACTGAAGTGTTGTACAGGAAATTGAAGTTCCAATTTTGACAGATCTTTACTGTGAAAAATGTGTAGGAAATGATTAGTTTAATTGACAGCAGTTTAATACCGATCAATAGAACATCAAAGTAAAAATGATTCAATGGAATAAATAAAGGAATAAATCAGTGAATGAGAACAGCTTTTTGGAGTAGAGAAACTCAGAGCAGTAAACTGCAGAATACTATGATCCTATTGTGCTCCTGCAATTAGTGATGTACAGATATTAATTATGCTGAATTTAGCATGAGAACCATTAGTGGCTACAATAACAATGTGGCTCTAAGGATGGCAATTCTGCACTTTCATTAGTCATGCCACCAGTTTGGACTAGACTGAAATACTTCAACAGGATTTGAGGAATTCCAATGGAATTTTGCTCAACTTTTCATGGTCCTGAGAGAATAAATCTTACTGATTTTATTGATCCCTTGACTTTTCGTCTAGCGCCACCAAAAGGTTGACAATGTAGATTTTTAGAGAAATGTCTTTCCAGTTCATCCCCCTCTGGATGAATTTGAATAGGTTTGGTGATCCCTAGACTTCCCAGCATTATCAGGTCAGAATTTTAATTCTGTCCAGTACTTTCTTTTATGTCCAAATGTCCATGTGCTGCACTTTGTGTTAGCTAAAGATCAGCATGTTAGCATTGTCATTGTGACCATGTTAGCATGCTGGTATTAGCATTCAGCTCAAAGCAGCAGTGCCAAGTACAGTGTCACAGACCTCTAGCAGGGCTGTAGATTCTTAGTCTTGATCACCAGACCTCTATTTTTCATTCTGGACACTTTAAGTTGTCAGACTTTAAGTTGAGAATTTACAGTACAAGCAAATTCCCAGTGCTTTGGAGATCCAGGTGAAACGGTCAGGCCAAACAAGCCCAAAGATCCTTCTGATAAATTGTATGGAAAATATAATCATTGGATAATGACTTATTCCATGACCACAATGAACACACAGTTGTTACAAAAACTGAACTGAATTATGTTTAAACTCACGTGTTTACTCCTCACTTGCTAATATGTATTCATCTGTGGGTGCGAGTTTGAATGACTTCATATTCATTCTCACGCCATATGGGCTGGAAAACAGGTCTTTTTCTTTTGAAGAAAACCACTTACAGACTGCCACTGTTCATAATTGGATGTGTGAAAAAATGCTCAGTGAAATCACAGAGGCGTAATTATTTATCTTTATTATTTATTAATATGCTTTGGTTTACATCTGATTGCTTCTTAATAGAATAGTTCTATTAAGATTGCATTGGCTGTGTTTTTTCGTTCCACTGCTTCCAATATAAATTTCACCCTCAAACACTGCCTGGCATTATGCAAAGCAGAATCTGTTCTTTAACTTGCATTACTTTGAATTACTTGCATTATGAAAGGTACATTGATATGTATTCACTTTGCCTGTCTTCCTGCACCTAGAGCTGCATTTGAAGTGAAATTGGACCATTGCATCCCTCATTGCTTGACTCGCCTCCCTCTCTCATGTGGAAAATCAGTGGCTGAGACTCTGCTGTCAGTCATACGGGAAGACTGACTTCTGCCTGTGATGCTTATCAATAATGAAATGGGCAATTTAACAGCCTCTAGGTCTCTCACTCTCTCTCTCTAACTCTGAAATGGAACAATTTGCTGTATCACTGACATATAGTGTGCTGCCAACGACAGACTTTGTTTGATTCCTACACCAGCCCATGTTTTATCCCTCCATATGCGAACACATGTCATGCTTTGCATTGAGGGTGCCCCTGTCTTAGGTTGAACACCTCTCCTCTGATGTGAGCATTACCCTTGTCATAATGCAAAAGCCTATTTAAAACTGGCAGCTTGCAGTGATGGATGTCAGCTCAAGTAGATCAAGCATTTGTGTGCCACAGCAGAAACAAATAGGACTCCTACACTCAGTGATGACGGATAAGACCATTAACTGTAATAGCAGGGAGGTTTTTACTTTTTTCCCTTCCTTCTTTCCTTATGGTGAATTATTGATGTTATAGTTACACCATTTTCCTGTTTAAATCAGCCTGTTATTGTGCATTTCATATTCGCAGGCTTCTTATTGATAGGTCACCAGGCTCTTTCTGATACACCTTTGTGGCATGCCACGATTACACATTGTTCACTACTTTGTAAGGTCATGTCACCACAGCCTTACTTTTGATGGTTTCAAGTTGAAGTTAGGGATATTTGCAGGATTCACCACTCTGGACCTGTCAACAGTACAGACAATGGTAGTAATCCAAAGAAAGTTTAGTTTGAACAAACTTGAAGATTGAGTTCACTTGATCATGTCATTCTGATGTATTCAGTGTTAGGCTAGGACTGTCAATATTGAAGCCATGTAAGGGTATTAACAATGTTAGCCCAACAGCCTAATATATTTTCTTGCACAGCTGCTGACTGACTTGTTCATTTGCAACTTCAGGGGCACATTTGTAAGCTCAGGGACTTACCAAATGTTGGCAAACTCACAGAGCGGTCTCGCTTCCTTTTCACTTAGTGTCTATTAGCTTTTACAAATGACCTGCATGCTCAATGATGTGAAATGCCTCCTCAGTTTCCTCTGATTGAATATGAAATGACTTCAAGGGCAAATAGAAGATAACAGTGAGAAAGTGTCAGAGATATTGAGAGAGAAAGAGAGTGAGTCGGAGGTTTCTTTCATGCTATCCTTCACTCCAGCTTGCAGGTCCCCATGGGTGATTAAAGCGCCTGGCGAGAAAGCCGATAATTTGGGTCCTGACTGAATACGTATGTCAGCAGCCTGAGCTGTTCAAACTACTGGGGGCTTACTGGAATGTATGGCTGGGAAGAAGGGTCTTAATACCTGAATGTATTGGCCGCAGCACAAAAAAGCAAAAGCCCATCCTTTTGTGTTAAGCATGCCTGGCTTGGCTGGTTAGTGTTTGCTATGCATTAGCCGACTTCACTCTTTGGAGACCGGCAGCGTCTGCACACAATGTCTTGCTCTGCTGAGTGAGACAGCACCCGGACGTGCACAGAGCAAGCGATGGGGAAAGAGCGACAGAGGGTGGGATAGAAAAAAAAAGGGGTCACAGGAAACTGTGAACCCTTTTTTTATGAGAGGGAGGTGCAATAGCGGAAAAAGGGAGGGTTAAATGATGTATGGAGCGAGATAGCGAAAGAGAGTGAGACAGAACAACAGAGAAAGAGACAGACAGTATCTGAAGTCAATACTCCGTGGATCCTGATGTCAGTGCGGAGCTAATAACTGACAGATAAGAGGAGGAAGAGGTCTTAGATCTGAGCCCAGCCCTTTAAGAACATAACTGTAAACTCTGCATTAGCTGTCATACAAGACGCACAAACAGGTGCTTGATGGAGAATGACCATGGACCCTTTCTTGTGTGTGACACTGTAACAGACACGTTGCAACAGCATCACATTCTTGTGTAGTTTTATTTGGGATTGTCTTTTTATTTGGGTCAAAGGAGTGGAAGCTGAGCCTGAATACGGGGGTAAGAAGTGCCACTGGAACTTCAAAGAGGTTCAACATGATGCAAGTGAATGCAATGTAATGCCAAACTCTAGCAACTGGGCCTTGAAAAGCAGGTATTTTAACGGAGGGCAACAAAATTCTGCTTAACAGTGTGGACAGAAACCACTGGCTGTCATTATCTCACACTGATCCTCCTGATATTCAGAATTAGGCTCGGAACGTGGCTTGATTTAAATTCCATTACAAGCACTCCTCCGCAGCTCCCTCGCAAGAGAGTCCATGTCGTAAGACTAACATTTGAATGAGCTGAAATTGGGGTGCAATCGTGTGACACCAAATAAATTGCCTCCACAGATGAGAAATGGAATGATAACATGAACTTGTGATTAGAACGACGACAAGGAGAGAGCACTTTTATTTTCAGGAGTACAGCTCTAAGAATAGAATAAAGAGGAGACAAAGCACTGAAACAAAGGAAGAATAGCGTGTTTTTGCATGCCGGATGTACTGATACATATTTTCAGCATGTTTCCTTATTTCCCCGTGTGATTGTCCAGAGGTTAGAACTTCATAGGCAAAAGCTTTGAGTCGTTAAAACATCATCTAAAGGAGTGTTGTTTAATTATAAATGAAATCCCCTTTTCTCCAAACTGCCTCTAGTTATTACGTTCAGGAATTAATTTGGAACATGAAAAAGCTGGTATCATTGACGCCGCCTGCAAGAGGTCTGCTTTCCTTAGAGATTAGCCATCTATCAGTAGTTGTCGGAAATTATTAGTTTTTCCATCTGCAACTGATTGATATTAAAGCAAAGCGAGGAAACAAGGCAGCGGGAAAGAAACACAACACAACATAGACAGAGATCTGTGCTATTTTGTCGCGGCCACATGCATCACAGCACTTTGTTGTTAGCCATTGTAGGCCAGGGTTTTGAAGAAAGCTGACCTGCATATGCACAAGGAGAAGCTTTTGTACACTTATTTACCATAATTTGCTGCGAGCTGTTTTCAAAGGCTGGGGTAAGAAACCCAGCCCTTTGAGATAAGCGGTCCTTTGTTTTTAATCAAAGCCCTGGTTTGAATGAGAAAATGTTCCAAATGACTAGAGTCAAATGAAAAGAGGGTTTAGGCAGCTGCAGTACTTTAGGAATCAAATCAAACCTCAGAACCACGACTGTAGGAAAAAGCTGTAAGAACACAATGAACTTTTCATTGCATTTTGCAAGTTTTGCCTTATACCATTTTCCCATCCTGAAATACAGATTCCCATTAATATTCTCTGCATGAAATGTCCTGAATTGGCCTGACTGAACCATCGCTCAGAATGGTTAGATGTGATTCTGCTGATCTGAAATCAAAACTTTCCAGCCCAACTTTGTCATTTGTGACCTTGACAACAAGCTGATGTTTGTCAAAGTGCTGCAGCTAAAAGTGCCATTGTACAAGGTGTGAAGGTGTGTGGAGCTGAGGTCTGGACCTTGGTAATTTTTAATGCAAGTTCCTGTTTGTTTTTGTGAATGAGAGAGAGATTTTTGACAGCTATAGTGAAATGTGGGTGAGTAACATCAGACATTAAGGGACCTAATGTCATTTTCTATTTCTAACATTACAAATACAAAATTTGTGGAGGCTTACTTAGTGAACTTAAAAGTATGCCGAATCAGCTATTAGGTGTTACTCTTTGCAGTGTACCAATGATTAATCAGACAATTATCGCTAGATTACTTTAATACTGAAGAAAACTTAAGAAAATAAGATGATTCTCAGGCAAGATTAGGAGTTATAAGGAACCTTTGTTTCTATGACTTCTGAGAGGATTTATGGACACTGGAGAAAATGAAAATCTTCTTGGGAGTGTAAGTCACACTCAGATATGTGTGTCATGTTGGTGTGTTCAGATTGGAGTTGATTGGAGCTCATCTCATGCTTTGCCTCATGCTTCTTCCTCTGTGTTTCCATTTCAACTCTCAAAACTGCTAATGCAGATGTTATTTCACACATGAAAATAGAGTCCACCTGAAGACATCATTTCACTAAGGATAGAGGTATAAATAATAAAGTCAATGGGTATTTGGTTTCCATACCAACCAGCATGCCAGCATCACTTTGGTAGCCTACTTTTCAAATATCAGACTGTTGTTTTTTTTAATTTGTTTCTTGGACTGGTCAGTTGCTTTTTAAGACTGAACATGGAGAGGTATATCAAATGGCCACTGTTTTTTTTTTTTTTTTTTTCTCTTTTCATCAGGTGGTTTCACATAGTGCTTTATAAAACTGTAATGTCACTGTAATTATAGTATTAGGTAGTTATCCAAACAATAATATTAAAAAAGGAATATAGGAAAAAAAAGTAATATAAACTCCCAAGCACTGCAATCATGAAATGTCAGATTTTCTCACCCTTGGCATCAGTGTTGGTTGGCGCTGAAGACTAAAAGTTTGAAAGTGACAAAAATCTGGGGGTGTGGAGTTGGAGAGAAGTTAACCTCTGCAGCGGTTAACTGCTCAAGGCTACATCAGCTGCTACTAGCATAACACACCCCAGTCTCTGACCAAACTGTCAGCAATTGGGATGCATTGTGGGAAAAGGAAGGCACACGTTTTTGACAAGGAAGAAGAATGTGTGAAATAGAAACATTGATATCTCTGGTTCGGCTGCAGCTGCTGGTGGACCTCATTTAAAAACTGTCCCCAGCTCTGTTGGATCACTCAACAGTTGTCAAAGCTTTTGCGTCCAGCAAAATTAGATGGCCGCCCATCCCTCTTTCCAGTAAGACTATATAGAGTGTATGAAATTTAATAAATCCTTGCACATTGGAGTTATCTTCATGCTAATAAGGTACTATCTTCTCAGAGTGAGTCTGCAGCCAGTCTCAACCTCAGCACCCCTTGTGTCTGGCAGGATGATGTATAGCTGTGCTAACTAGCGGACCACTTTAAGCAGGACTCCTGAATTATAATTCCTATTGTCCCAGAGGAGTGATTCAACTCTTGTTGACTGGACTAAGCTCTAATACTAAAGCTTTCTTCTTCATATTTATCAACTTACTCAACCCAAACCACATCTATGTTATATATCAGGGCATGGACAGCATAAATCCCTTTGAACTGGCCTTCACTCTCCTGTGGCTCATGTTTAAAAGGTCTGCAGCCCACCAGTGTATGCGCGCTATCTTTCCCTGCATCTCTGAAGGTCTTTTAGAAGTCACCACTAACTAGAAGCTGGGGAATAGACTGTCTGGGCTGACGGAGAAGAGAGAGGGGGGTCCCCCCAAGAGGCTCCGTCAGTCCCCAACGCTCACACCTCATACAGATTCTCTTTCATGTGGACTATTAGCATCAGGTATCGCTGCAGCCCACCTCTTTGAAGTCAACGCAGATATCAAAGGATCAGGAGGAGACGGGGAAAGGGGACATAGATGAAGAGTGTATTTAGATATGACTGGTACACTGAATGTGAATAGACTGAAAACTGCATGGTGGCAGCATTAATATCGCCTCTGACAGCAGTTACTACTCAGCTCATCCTCTCATTAAAAAAATATGCAAAATAAATATGGCACAAGTAACTGCTACTACAAAATGACAGGAGTGTCAGAACTGGATGATTGCATTTTCAACAGTGTCAAAGGCAAAGGAGTGTCAGGGGAAAGATGTGAACATGTCAGATGCTCCGCTGTCACTGGGAAAGTTAATCTGCCGGTGTTGCATATTCCCTGTGTTAAAAACCAGGCTCATGACCCGGCACTCCAGATGTGTTTCTCACACGCACCACTTTGTGCTAAGACTCGTCTCTGAGTGGTGAGCTTCGATCCAGAGCAGTCCAAGCAGCACGAGCGCTGCAGGGGAGGGGAGATTTAGCTCAAGTGCTTCCACCCTGCTATGTTAATCCTGTGGCTGCAGAGAGGAGAGAGAGAGAGAGAGAGAGAGAGAGAGAGAGTAACAAAATGAGAGTGAGGGAGACAGACCAGGGACATGTAACCAGGGACAGTTCTGCAGGTTCAGCCAAGTGTGAACACCAGAAATGCGGGGTACTGGAGGGAAGCTTGATACCCCCCACCACCCAAACCCGAGGCCTTGGTCACAAACATAACTGTACAGTCATGTTTAGATATGCATAAACACACACATATGCATAAATTTCTGTGTAGGCAGGTGACATGCTTGGCCAGTCCAAGCCTTATGTGAGCCTCAAGCACAACGTGTCAACCCCCTATATAGTCTATACTGTATATAAAGCAGACCTCAGCAACTCCCTGTTATATGGTTGGGCAACAGTTGAGGGCTGTGTTTGAAAGCACTCCCTGTTTGCGACCTTGTACACTATATTCACCCTCCACCATTTTATTTGGTGTGCAGTTTTTGTGTTTAATAGATACAGCTCTGCAGTACTCTAACTAATTTACCAAGTGTTTGTTATTAGGGCTTCAACTGGCAATTATTTTGATTATGGATGAATCAGATGATTATATTCTTGCTTAATCAGTTTAATTGCTTGGTTTATAAAAAATACTTAATGCAGAGTTAATTACGTAATAAAAATACATTGAACGGCCAGAGCAGAAACAAAAAAAGAAAAACAAACAACAGTATCAACAACTGGGTTCATGAAAATCTTGAGCACTGTTACTTTAAATGATGATCAATGTAGTTCAAAATATCAAAAATGGTAATAGTAATTCTGTATAATTTAACTAACTGATTAATCAATCATTTGTTTCAGTTTTACTTTTTATTGAAATAGAGGAAAGAGTAAGATGGCATATGAAATCAGACAGAATTTAATTCATTTTCTCACTTTTGTTACATTTTTTCTGTTGATGTTCAACATTTTATTACATGTTACGTTGCTGATGCATCCTATAATAATTTCTGAACTGTTATGTTTAGAAACTGCACCACAACTTTCCCATAGACTTGACGTCAATCCACTAATCGCTTTGGTTAATAAAGATGATTGAGGTCACAGGTTCTCTCTCTAGGCCACTCAATGTGCGAGCGCGCATGACAAAGACGATGAGCGTTGTGTTGTCTGCGTGCTTTGTTGAGCTGAGCTCTGTCTGTCGCTTTGAATAAACAGGAAGAGGAATAATTTTGATGATTGTGATGTTAACCACAGCTGCATTAAAACAATGAGTCATTCACCAAAAGCTGCAATTATTGGTATTAAACCAGAGTGCACCCAACCCTTCTACAGAGTGGTTCAGCAAGTCAACCATTCATCTCAGGAAACAATGTTCGCTTACACACACTATGTGTAATTCAAGTGGCCCACTTGTAGCACTCAAAAATAAACAAATAAATAGTGTATGAAAAAACAGAGTATTACTGAAAAATACACAAAAACCCTGGCTTTGAGTGTGTGCTGGAATGGCACAAATGAAATGGATTTCAAACTATACCCTTTGCCCTCTTTTTCTCTGTTTCTCTCTTGCCCTCAAGCCTCCACCCCCTCCCAAAAAATGTTTTAGTTAAAGTGATATTAGGCCAGAAGCAAATGTGGGTGGTGATTTTTGGTTAAATGTGGGGGTAATCAGCTTAATGCAGAGTTAAAGGGCCGATGGGACGCCAGCCAAATCACTGGGATATTAAAGTCACACCATGTCCCCGGCGGTGACCTCATCCTCAGCTTTAATTACGGCAATAGTGTCTCGCTCCTTTGCCCCCCCACCCCACCCCACTGTGGTTCTTCATCGGCCTTGTTCGTTCTCACTTGGTCTCACTTGGTTGCTGTTTCCCTTCTGCTTCTTGCGCAGCCATTCCGCTGTTCAACATCTCCTCCCGGTTGCAAACTGTTGTAAAACGTCATTTAAACTCTTGCAGCACTCACTTGCTCAGCTTCGCTTGCAGATGTTGTATCTCCTAGCACACTTCTCTTCCTTCACACTAGTGTTATATCTGATCCTTCCTTCCCCTTTCCCACCTACCCCACTGCATGCTGTCTTTCCTTCTGTTCCAACCCCCCCCCCACCACCACCACCACCACCACCACTACACACACACACACACACACACACACACACACTTCCTTATTGTTCTCATCCCCTCCATCATGTCTTCTCTTTTTTTCCTCTGGGCTTCTTTCCTCCCCTCCCTCCCTCCATGCTTCGCTGTGCCTGTCATTTTTGTCAGTGCGTGCTGGAAGTGAATGACAGCAGTGAGGTGAAAAGTGTGCTTCTGATTTGATTATAAGGAGAGAGGCCAGTGGGTGGTCTGGCGTTACTGATGATTGTTCCAAGGAAACCTATTAATAATTACATGTTAAAAACCAGTGTACAGTAGTAAATGCTGCCATCAGATCTGCGCCATGGGAAGCATCAGTTAGTGTTTTTTAGCTTCTAAGATTGCATTTGCACTTTCTTCCCCCTCTTCTAATGTCTCTTGGCATTTCTGTGACTCCCTTCCTGTATGCCTGACATAGCTCAGTCTTCATCTACGTCTCCCTCATCCAGATTCAACCTCATCCTTTTTGTTACCCTTTTACTCTTTCAGAAAAAAACAATAAAATTATATAACCTGTCTCTCTAATTCCTTCTGCATTATGATTCCACCTCTCCACTCCCTTGTGCCACTTTACTCCCTCCATTTTCATCCTCTTCGATCCCTCTGTCAAACTCTGTCTCACCTCTTTTTCACTGCTTATACTTTCTTTCTTTTCTTCTTTCCCTAATCACCTTCTCCTTCTTTATCTTTATTTTATTTCCTCCTCTATTTTATTCTGCCGAAGGCTTCACTTGCTTCCTGTTACAATGCACTATCAATATTGCAAAGAGAGCCACTGCCGGCTGCTCATGTTCAACCACTCACATAAATTCTAAATTCCTCTAATTCATCTCCATGGGCTGCACACACACACACACACACACACACACACACACACAGAAGCATGCACGCACACTCATATACATAAATACTTGCACTATCTCTCAAAGCCATAGACAGATGAACACAAATTATACACATACACACATAGCAAAGAACAACCAAACACAACATTTGGAAAATACACACAAACAAAAGGAAGTGCGCATATGAGCGCACACTGGAACACGCATGCACACACAAGTAAACATACATACAGTGGCACACACTCATAACATCACTGCCAAACATCTGTTGGCACATCTATAATTTCAACAGAACCCCGGTATGCCGTTGAGATGCACACATTGCCAGCTGGGCTAACACTTCTGCCAGCATCACAGCTGCAGTGTGTGTGTGTGTATGTGTGTATGTGTGTGTGTGTGTGTGTGTGTGTTTGAGGGGAAGATGGCGGGCGCCTCCTAAATGTGTGTGCTGAACAAAAGACACCCATTTTCACTACTCTTTCTCTTACACTTAACTTCTGTCGTTGTGCATGTGACTATACATTCGTATCTATGATGTGTCACCATATGAGTCAACCAGGCTCCAGAGCCTGACTTGTTAGCAGAGCATCCTTTTCTCCACTGAAACGCTTTGATTTGTTGCCAGTTAGCATACATCAGCCCAGTATGACAGTTAGTTTGATAAATGTCATGTAATCAAAGTTAGAGTCAGATTCTGTATGCAGTATGTATTAACTGGTAGAATATAAATATGCAGTCTCCATTAGTCGTCAGTGACAACCAACCTGAAACAGTCTAGGCTGAAACTCAGAGAACCTTAAAGATAAAACCTAAATCTCTGTCTGCAATGTTCTGCCTGGAGATCACACTACCTTTGAAGTAGGGCTCTCTAGATTACATTATGATAAATCATACAATGTGATTAAAAGTTACAGAACAGCTCCTGACTTTGCAGTAAGATTGATTTCTCTACTAGCTGTTTCCAAGGTCAAGAATGAACTTTGAACCTCAGCTTTTAAGCCAGTGTGGATGAGTCTTGTGGTCAGAGAAAATGGAAAATTTGAACATTTACAATTCCATAACAACTGAGTAAACTCCATCTGTTGTGAAGATCAGTGGCTCCAGAACAGCTACTAAATGGGCCATGTGGTGAGATTACTTTCTCAAATGCTGTTTCCAGGGTCCAACAGAAGCCTTGAACCTCATTTTCATTTGATAGTTTAATGTCCATGTCCATGTTTGGATATTCTGGGAAATTCCTAAAATGTTATTTACAATCTTGCGACTGTATAATATGTGAATTCATTTCTCAGTTGTATTAATGTTACAGTGGTTTCTCTCACAGGATTGCACAGCGCAGAGGGATTGTAGCCATGTCTCAATCCAGTGATGGCCTTGCTGAGGAGGACCATAAGATGTGGATTCAAGCTTGGAAAAAAGCAAGTAAGTGAGCCTTTGAGTTAAGAATATTTTCTCACACATACTGCTCCAGTACAGCACATTACATACTGTTTGGTTAAGGTGATCAAACTTATGAATTTAAATATAGCAACTCCCACAACGGAGGGAAGCACTTTCATTAAAACACTGCTAGAACCTTGAGGAATTTCATGCTTTCTGAAAAGGCTCAGTGCTTTGGTTATGCTTCATATTTGGAGATATTTTGTATCTGTGAAAAGCTAGGATACATCTTCATGAGCCAGTTCTTCCTCAGTCTTGCAAATACTTAGAGAGCGAAGGAGGGAGAAAGCCGTGACCCACTCTGCTTGAAGGAGGCCAATTTATCACAGTGTGGAATACCTTTGAATTTGAGTAGTTTAAAAAACATGACTAATGTTATTGCCATCCACATCCAAATTAACAAAATGACGTTGGCGGTGGCAATGGAAGTAACCTCTTGTAGTGATTGTGCATTGGCTTGTTCAGTTATGCATGTATGATGGATTTGGTTATGCAGCCTTATACAGATATTATGCCTATTTATTTATTTTTTTTCCCTGTGTGGTATACTGAATAAGGTAAGATATCGATTTGCATGAAAAGTACATAGCTCCATCCATCAGTTCTAGAGGGTGTCTGTGAGATTGGATGGGTGTTTTCAGAGATAGAAGTATTGATTTAATATCTCAGCATTCATACCTTGAGGTCCTTGCAAAGATTGGCAGGCTCAATTTCATTTTAATTATACCTTTAGGTGCTGCTGTCTGTATTTAATTGCAAAACATCTGAAATATTACATGCTGCAATTTGATCCCAACACACTGTGTCTTATATTTGGTGTGATTTCTACTGTCCTAACGAACAGGAAGTATTGTTCAACTTTCTAAGTCACCAAGATGACCACTAGTGATATGACGGCTTTATCTTAGTACAACTTAGGGCCTGTTAGTTTCCGTGTGCGCACAGATAAAAACAGGAGTTACTACAGAACTGCAGGAGTCTCAGAGGAGCTGTGAAGTCTGGGCAGACCAAAGAAGCTTGAGAAAGAGATGGAGGGAGGGAGACAGACCATGGGTGGAGCGTGAGAAAGATGGAGGAGGGGAGACTGATAACTGATCCTATTCTTTTTCAAAGCTGTTTCTAACCTCTATATGTTCACCAACAAGAAAAGTATTGCTGCCAGTAAATAGTTCTAACCGGCATCACACGCACATGCTGTAACTAGGGCACCAAAAGCGCTTTTAAGTGTTTGGAAGCCATCTTAATGTTAAAAGTCAAACAGGAAATGCCCCCTTTCCTGTGAGTCCTGTGACGTTACGTCACACCCATCCCTCATCCTCCACTGCAGCACAGAAAGCTGCCTGAGTGGAGAGGGAGAGAGAGACGAAAGCAAAATGTTGAGAGATACAAAGAGCATTAAGCCACATTAAAGAAGATTAGGGCAAGCAATCAAGTATTGGTCGTCATGGAAACACCAAGCCTAAACTGTTATTAAGTGGAGCTGGCTGGCTAGCCAAGACTACAATTCTACAATAGGGGATAAGCTAAATATTATCTACCTCCCATCCATCCCCACCCCCCTCCCCTCTGCTTTCTGTCTGTAATTCGGGATAACATGACAATCTACATCCCAGATAATCTTTGTCCTCTAAATGTATTTATACTTGTTCTGCTTATTTATGGCAACATGGATTGTAGAAGAAAAATCTTTCCTGTGGTTTGTATTTAGCAACACTTAAAAGTATTAAGGGGTGACAGGTCAATTTAAGTGTGACGCTAAGGCTGGTTGTGTGTTTTGGAGGATTTTCATACCTTTTTAAAACTGTTACACTCAAATTGTGATCAATATTATTTCCCCAAACTGCCCTCTGGGTTCTCACCATAATAAGTAACCCTTTATTTTGCACATCTGTGCCCCCCCACCACCATGACGAGAACTGTCCCAGTTCCTGCCGAGCCAAACAAAAAAGAGGGTGAGATGCTTTTCAGCACCTCCAATTGGGCTCTTGAAAGGCAGTCAGCTAAAATGCAGGCTTAAATGTGAGTGCTAAGCCAAAGAGCATCATGAGTCGAGTCACCAGCACAGAGAGAAAGAGAGCAAGGGAACATAAGGACACCATTTAGTGTAGTTGTATAATTTGAATAATGTTATTTCAAGCTAAGCCCTCATGCACTATTATACAGCACATTATACTCTCATTATGCAATCTGAACAATAATGTGGCTCAGCTGAATGCTGGATGTTATATAGTGATGCCTATCAGGTATTTAATACATTTTAGTGTGTCCAAACTTACTTTGTTTTTTATCAAAAGAAAAGGAGGCCTTTTCTCTTGTGTATTGTCTATAAGGAGGAAATAATAAAATTAATGTGTAGCATATGTTAAAGAGTTTAATACTTCCCAGTGCACATATACTGTATAAGCATAGATATAATAAAACAACAATAAAAAAGTAAAACAAACAAAAATAAAATGGGTCCACAGTTAAAATACTTGATCTGTAACTATCTGCGTTTATAATGATTAATATCATCTGCTAACACCAGAGGTGTTACAATACTCAAATACTACAAATGACTCTGAATGTAAAGTCTTGGAAGCATTTTCACTTTTGCTTACTTTATCAAAGCAGTGACATGATGCTGCTGTCATGTGTCTGAATCTGTGTCACCTCTTCCCGTTCTTCACCTGTTGTCCTTTTACTTGTGTTTCACTTATACTTAAAATAAAGTGTCACTACAAAACAAAGGCTGGAAGTGTGACTGGCAGGCAACTTGTCAAGGGAGTTTCCCTGCCTGCTGCCCAGTTCATGCTGAGATAGGCACCATGCCCTATGACAATAAAATAAACTGATAAAGAGGATGAATCAGTGATCTAAAGTTAATCTCCTAATTATTAATTCATCTTCTTCTTGATGGGTTTAGTATCGCTTTCCATTTCACAATAAATAGCATCTGAGAGTTTGCTATGCTTTAGTGCTGGGAAGTTCCAATGTAATGTATCAAATACTTTTATGATTCAGGCCTTTAAATGTACCAAACTTTCAAATCTTTGAGATTTTCCACTCTTTGATGTTGTGCTCCATTGGAAACGATTGGAAACAATTTGTTCTTTATTATCCCCAAAATATTTAGTCATAGGCTACATCAGTGCAGTAGAAATTAAAAATGAATAGAGAAGATCAATACACTCTGGTACTACAAAAGTCAGTCTGACAAATCTGGAAGAACGTATGCTTTGAACGTATGCTTTGAAATTCTTCCACATACAGGTGGCAGTTAGGCATTTACAGGATGTGTTGTGGGCAGTGAATATATACAGGAGCTAACACCAACCACTTTAAAGCTGCTCTATTTAATATTTTTTACATTGATTAAATGTGAAAGATATTTCTCATTGTGATTATCCTGCAGAAAATTATCAATAGTAATAGGAGTTCCTTCAGCTCGAGTGAGCTTTTTAGCATCTCTTAGGTCATTGTTTTGTTCTTACATCCCTTACATGGTTCAGCCTTGCTGCTTTTTAAAGCAAAGAATCTGTATTATACCTACCCAGCATCAAACAGACAGACAAAGTTAGCGACTAGCTGAACTGGAAACCAAAATACAGTTGAAAGGAGGGCAAATATTGAACTTAAACTCATCAGGTAGACACAACAGGACTCCAAATGAATGCTAATGTTGTAATGTAATGCTACGTATCTGGTAGGTGTGTAAATAAGCAAATGTTTGCTAACAAGTTTGCCATATTGACTTTAGAGGATGATAAAATGTCAGTTTTGTGTTTTCTAATCATTGAATGCAGGTTTAGTGTAAGCTCTAGCACATTTTGTCACAGCACTGGACTGATTTTTCTGTTTAAGGTTTTAATGCTCAGTTGCTGGTAGTTAGCTCTGTGATAGCCTGTACAATAGCTGAAGAGGCAGGAGAGCATGAGAGCTTTTGCTGTATCCTACAAGCAGGACATACCCGTACAGAGCTGGTACATACTGAACTTGAAGCACAAAACAAATAAAATAAATGTGAGAGGCGGCATCTCTTTCTTATTTCAGTGCAGAAGGAATAAAATGCAACAACACCACAGGTTGTAGTTTAGCTACACTTTCAGTTTTCTTCTCCTACCTTGTTATTAGGTCAACAACACACAATCCCTGCATGCTCGTCATCCATTACACAGAAGTGTCGACACTGCTCATCCAGGAACTAGCTTTGGCTCCTCCAAATTGAATTGGGAACATTAATATTCCGTCCGGGCCCCTTTGCGCTCGGGCGGGGCTCTGCACAGGGAAGTGGAAAGAGACGTATAATGTTCTGTCAGCATATGCGCTGGGCTCCGTCCATCTGCATGATGGGCCCCCACAGCAGCACTAATATCCCTCTCCCCCTCCCCTTACTACACAGCCCTGGAAACCAGTACTGTGAAGGGCCCCGCTGTGGGAAAGCAGGGAAAAAAGTTCCCTGTGCAGTACTTGTGTGTGGTATCCATGTGTATTCCTTGCATGTGTGTATTTCTGACCAGTGTTTGTGTACATGTTGCCGGCATGTGCTCGTGCCTGTATTACACAGGCATACACATGCAAATCCTGCCCTTTCATGACCATGTGGGTTCAGCAGCATGTACTACAGTGCCCTGACTGCCATGTTGTGATAGAGGTCACCTGTCTGCAATCTGGGGACTGCTCTGTCATTCTTTCTCCTCCCCTTCCTATTACCCTATTAGCTGTTTCCCCAGAGGCACCTTATCCTTACTGCCATCTGCTGGCACGCCATGCATACTGATTAATTAACAAACACAGCTAAAAACAGGCTGGGCACTCATTAAAACAGTCATTATATAGGACATCCAGGGGGCTGAGTGTCAGAAGTCTGTCACCAGATTCCTTCAGTTTTTTTTTAAAATTTTTTCTGCTTTGAGGTTCATCAAACTCTTGGTTTCACTTCCCTTGGTTTCTGCCCTCATCTTTTGATACCATTGGGAGCAGAGCTGAAAAAAGGCAGAGGCTTGGGATGCCCTCATCTAATAGGGGCCAGGAAGGAGGGAGGGGTGAGTGAGGAGATGAGACTCAAGGAAAGGTGGAGGATTTGAGATCCAGCCTGGCATATTGTGAGCCGCAGTGATGTCAGATCTGATCTGACAGAGGTACAAGACGATTAAGAGGAAGTTATGAGCCTCGAGGGGGTTATTGGCTTTGGCTTTTATGGGCATTGTGATAGTTGGAAATTGGTTGGAAATGGGAGCATATATGTATATATATGCTGCACCCATATGCAGACCATATGCCAAAGTTTGGGCACCTCTCTACTCATAAAATCAAATTTACTTGTTAGGACAAGGAGAAAAAAATCATTTAATGAATACATGGAAGTGGAAATATTTTGCTTTGAGGTTATGAGGTAGCCTGTGTCACAAGAAACATTACACAGATAGAGGAATGGATGGATTCCACTAAATATCAGCAGATTATGACAAATGTCCTGCAGATAGTCAAAATGGTGAAACTGAAAAGAAGCTGGCTTCTACAACAGGACAATGATCCAAAGCAGATCTCAAAATCTAGCATGAACTACTTCAACAAACACAAGCTGAAGCTTTTAAAACAGCCCTCACAGTCCCCTGACCTGAACTAAAATCTGTAGGTAGATCATAAACATGCTGTGTGTGCAAGACAGCCTAAAAATATCTCAGAACTTTAAGTGACCTGCAACGAAGAGTGAGTGAGTGAAAATTCCTGATTCAAGAATTTATGCTAGTTGGGTGGCCACTAGTCAGGTGCTCAAAAGGGGTGGGGTGGGGTGTAAACTTGGTTTTAGGGTTCAGGTTAGAATTAGGTTAGGGTTATGGAAAGGGTACAGGTCACATTTAGGTGTATAGCTGTGATGGTTATGCATAAAGTAATGGGCTAGGGAATGCATTATACCAGTTAGTGTCCTCACTGGGATAGTGGAACAGACATCGTTTGTGTGTGTCTGTCCTGGAGTGAGTGCACACGTGTGTGCATACATTGTTAGTGGGTAACCCGTCATACCCCCTGCTGCTCCTAGAGATTGAGATCGGGGTTAAGTACTTTTCACTATCTTGCATTTACACACAAACATGCACACACATACGCACACCTGTGAGATAAAGCCTCCTCCTTAATGTAAGATCAGTGGATCAGCAATGAGGAAGGATGGATTAATTGCAACTGATGTGACCTGGGGCCATAAAGGAAGAAGTAATATAAGAGAGAAAAAAAGGAAAAAAATAGAGTGGGAGTAAGTCTAAAATCAGCCTGCTAGCATCATCCCCTCACACACACACACACACACACACATAAACCATTATCATGAAACATCTGTCCACCCTGTTGACCCCCTTCAGCTCAGGTCAAATAAGGCCGATTACAGTGTAGTGAGATGGATGGGAAGATACAGATTGATGTGAGTGTGTGTGGGTAACCCTGTCTGGTTTTTATGTAGTGTGATGTGTGTCCTGGGCCAGAGGGCTGAAGCAGTATAATCCTGATAGTCACATATCTGCCACAGTAAAGCACACATCAGCAGGATGATTCCTCAAGTGTATTTTAAACAGTGTTGCACCATAGCTGTGAGGCCATATGTAATCAAAAAGGGAAGTATGCCACAAATGTAATTTTTGAGTCATGTCCCATCATATTATGGTCAGTTAATTTTGTTTTATCAGGACACTTTGTTGTATGGCCAAGAATTTCTTCATTTTGGCGAAATCACAGAATAGCCACACGTAACTAATTTTTGCTGCCAGGAAAATGGTAAATGAAATGGCCAACAAATGACTCTTTTTACTCAGCTTATTAAGACATTAAGACATTAAGACATGAAGTATGACTTTCAGCTTGGAATTTGAAGTTCTTGATCTCTGAACTCTCGATCTTTGGTCCAAAGTTTGAAGGGTAAACCTGCTAAAACATGTCTTTCAGATTCCAATCAAAGTTCCACATATCCGGTTTTGATGAAACTTGCAGTATAAATTGAGAGGTCATTAGGTCATTAGAGGACCAAGTTCTGTAAATTCTAGTATAAAGTTAGTCTGGTTATTTGTATACTTCGCTCTTGTGTTAAGAAATCAAAGCAAACCAAAAAAGTTATTATATGTAATATTCACCTGAATTTCAAAACAAGACTGTCAAAATAAAGCTAACCAAATATTACAGTGTATTTGCGCAGCATTATAATCATAGTTAAAACAGACTGTAGATTGTCATTCTGGTGTGTTTTTGCAGGAAAATTCTTGTGGCAGAGTTGTGTGTTTTTCGTCAAAGGGGAAAAAAAGTCCCACATTCTTAACTACGCTGTCAAAGAAAATCTATCCAATTTAATTTCTCTCAGCGTTTTTACCTCTGCCAAGGAGACTGTGTCTTTAGTCCTGTTTGTCTCTGTTTGTTGGCATGAAACCTTAAAAAACTTTTTAACAGATTCCAATTAAATCTGGTGAAAAGTTGGGCCATGGGCCAAGGAACAAATGATTAGGTTTTTTGTTTCTTTTTTCATGAAATTTTTTTTTTTTTTACATCTACCATTTGTGAGTTTTTTGGGTTGGATTTTTGCATCCTTTTTTTTTCCTTATTAGCATCTGCAGTTAGAAAACATCTGTCGAGCGGATCTGATGATGGGTTATCACTACTTACGTATTTGTTTCGCATTCCTCTCAGGTACAAGAATTTGTAGAACTGTTCTGCCATCATTGCACCTATAGCTCTGGCAATCTGCCACAGATAGAATTAGACAGAACAAGCAATATACAGATCCAAACATCCTATCCTGTTCTCTTTAGGGATGAGCTTGTTAGTTTAGACTAAAGGTGCAGGAACCATTTAGAGAATATTTACAGTTCAAGCTGAACACCAGAGGATAAAGGACAACAAACAGAGAAAAGAAAATTTCACTTCATAATATTATCACCACTGCTTGACACGTGTCCCTTAATGACACCTCCATCACCTCTGTTAATAGATATTATGCTGTCAAGGTGTTGCTGTTTTTGTTAACGCCTCAGAGACAAATACCTCAATAATGAAGTGAAGCTTCTCGCTGTGCCATTTCTATTCTGTCTTTAATGATTTTCACATGACTTTATATGAATTATTGTTTCAACTGCTATCAGTCAGAGATTTCAAATGCGTCTCATGGAGTTCCCCTGTGGCTCAGCTGTCTGGTACTCTTTGTTGCCAATACCATATACCCCAACTTCCAGGGTTTGACTACCAGCTCCTGCTGTGCAGTCACATCTGTCTTTATTACTCTCTTTCCTGTCACCCCTTACAGCTGCTAGCAGGAAACACTAATAACATAACAAGGAGCGCTGAACTCCTGTTTAAAACTAAGTGTTTATTCCACAGAGAAATACAACAGAACAGAAACTGGAGTGTGTGGAATCCACTGTACTGTACAGTATAAGCCTATTTTAAGCCGTGCCAAGTGCAGCACTGGCCTCCTTGATCATTTTCACTTGAGTCTCATGGTATGTGAGCTGTAACCCCTCAGGCTCAAAGTTGTGCATTTGGAACTGTTCTGCTAAGTGACTGCTACAAGCTAAGCGGCAGTCATGTCTTTGCCTATAGACATTAATGAGATTATAGCATAAACAAGATAGTAAGTGCGTTGTCTGTGTTCATTCACATCAACTTTTCTTGCAATGCAAACACTCTGCATGCTGTAAACACTGAAGTCCAAATCTTGTGAGTACAGTAAAGGTTCTATTTGATGAAACCCATTGCAGCATTCACTGCATTGATATTGTTTGCAAGTTCATTAATTTCCCCTGAATGTGCATCATTGCATGTATAGCTCTTGATGTGCCCGAACTGTAGGATTGTGCAGTTTTGCACTTTTCTTTATCGAGTCCACAGGGTGAAGTTAGCTATGCAGTCAATAAAAGCTGATGGATCAGGTCAAATGGTGTGAGGGAGAAAAGAACAAAGAGACAAAGATATATTTTTCATTACATATTTACAAGGTGCAGCAAAAGGCCAGTGGAGCAGATGCAAATTACTACTCATAAGCTGCTCTCACACATGCACTGCAACCGTGAACTTATTTAGACGTTATCCAGAGGAGCTGTACGTGAGAATGCAAATGCATGAATCAGGTGGAGCGGACATTAAAACAGACTTTATCCAGCCAACTGCATAGTGCAAAGTTTGTGATTGAGCCAGTGTCTGGAGTTTATATAAGAAAATGGCTTAAGTCACAAACCTCATTGAAGCTGCCAATGTGACATCTATAGCTGCAAAGCTTCAATTTTAATCACGTCAATTTACTGTAAAGCTTTGTTACAATCTTAAGTCAGAAGAAATAATTTATCAAATGTGTTGACCTCTTTTTCACTAGGCCGGATTCACCTTTGAACCAAAAAAATCCATAGGTTTTAAACAGTCATGAGCACATCCCCACACACAGGAGCACTCTTAATGAGAACATCACATGCTTCGTCTGCCAAATCCGCATCAATATTTCATATTTACCACACTATTTATCCACTTCGTTTATCATTTATGAACGTTATTTAGTGTGTCACAGTGTGCACACAGAGGATTTTTGTGTGTTTATACATCTTTTGTAAGTGTGCCATTTAGATAATGTCACAGCAGGCCATAAGCTCCTCTGGCATCTCTGTAACGCTGGTATGCAGCCATCGACAAGGCTATTCTCTCTGAATAAACAAGTGTCCACTCTTCTCAACACTCAACCCTTAATTATTCATATGGAGCTGAATGGGACATTGTTTATCAACGCTACGGCATCAGGGGACCTCGTGTTCCGAGTTCACCTATATGTGTGTGCGTGTGTGTGTGTGTGTTTGCAGTATGAGAGAGCAAGAAGGAGAGTGGGGAAAAAAAGATATTGAACTAGCTCATGCACAGGCAGCCAACTTTCTAATTGGTAATTAAAATACCTTTGACAAACTAGCTTTAGCTGTCTGCTCGCTATTGGCATGGTAATGAGGGTTGAAGAGGTAAACTGCGTTCCCACCAGAGAGAAAAAGAGGGTGAAGCGAGAGTGTGAGTCTGAGTGTTTGTCATGATGAATACTGCTTATTTTAGCATGCATTAGTAGGTGCTGACTCTATTTGACCCAGAGATGTCAACATACATTCGCACAAAAATGCAAGCACAAAATTAGTACACAAATACACTCTGACATCGTGAAAAAATAGCAATACAATAAAATCCAATTAGAAACATGTTGTTTTGTTTGAGTTAAAGTCTACATTAGTAACAAGGGAAACTGCAATGCTTTAATGCTACAGATGTATCTTTATTACATACATATAAAGGCAATTTTACAAATCACTTGGTGCCTTTTCTCATAAAACATGTTATTCTGAAAAACAAAAAACAGGTTACACAGGAAATCAGACAACACACTGACAAACTGAGTATATAAAGTAAGTATTTACAATACACACAACGGATCAGTATTCACATTTCCTTCTTTCCCTTGATGTTATTTTGGAATCACAGTGTACTTATTTCAAGTGTAGTTGTGATACGAGCTGCTGCTTCCTGATATTCTGTTTGTGTGTTTGTGACTGACAGCGCAGTGAGAGGATGCAGTGGGTTCTGTAATGTTAAGACATATCCACATTGTAAGGAAAAACTGTTTGTTCTCACTCCAAATTTCCATTGTGAAAACTGACTTATTTAGACTTGGGTTTCAGTTACGATTCTGTAGTTAATCAATGTCAGAAAAAAGTGACACATCCTCATTAATTAGAGCCTGAAACTAGATAATGTTTGGCTTTTTTACTTTAAAAAGTTATTGAAATGAATAATTGATTATCAGAATAGTTGCAAATTATATTTCAGATGAATCAACTAACCATTTCAACTCTGGATTCAGTTAGTTATTTTAATACAGTGATAGCGCTGCAACTAACCATTGTTTCCATATCACTTAATCTGACAATGACTTTCTCAGCATTTATTAAATGTTAGAAAATAGTGATTGCTTTTAATTCGCAATTTCCCAGAGCTGAAGAAGGTATCTTCAAAATGTTTTTTTTTTTTTTTTTTTTTTTTTTGTCTCTGTGTATTTGTTTTACAATGATAAAAAACAGAAAAAGCAGCCAATTCTCATATGAAAAAAGTTAGAATCTGTCTCCAGGAAAAAATATTTCACCTTCACATCAAAAAAAAAAAAAAATTAGCTGGCAGGTTTATCTTACGCCCTGCCCTGATCTGAGTTTTGTAGAAACCTGGGTTTCTTAGATTTCTGCAGAAAGCCAAGAGTAGCCTACTTATGTTAAGTGCATGTTAACAACTTTTCCATAAATGTCACAGCAGCAATCTCACTATGTTAGACCTAGTAACATAATGCGGCTGAGTTTGAGACAGAAATGGAAGTTTTTATATTAAGAGAAAGGCCACAGCAATCAGTGTTAAGAAAAAGAAATTGGGGAAAATTATTAAATACATTTCTTGTTCTATCTTTTAACAGCACTGTTACGTTTACAATTGTCATATAAGTATAATTTCTTATGCGCAAAAACAAACAACTTTACTCACATCACTCTAGTGAGCTACATACTGTATGTCTGAATAATGCCAGCAATTATATAGATTCCGTGTCCGGTAAGGGCTGAAGTGAGGTACATTATTTTTCACCTGCCACACACTCACCACACACCACTGACCGTACACTGAAACATATCAGAAATAATTAGAATATAAAGTTCTAATATGACTTCTGTTCCATGTCTTTTTTGCTAATGTCACGTCCCAAAATACATGGCATTTCAAGTCTAATAGCATGTCATCATGTTTGAGCGAGTTAAAGGCCACATTAGTAATAACAAAAGGAAATGGCAATGCTTTTATGCTACAGGTGTATCTTTAGATTTAATGCACTGCAGAGTTCCATAATTACAGGGTCAATTTGGATGAAATGAAGAATGAAGTTTTTACAAGGTGTTGTAGGTGACATTTCAGGATAGACTGGTTTTGTGTGTAGCATTTTTACTTTTATTTCCTTTCATTAGAAAAATTAATTCCATTGATGCTCTTTACAAAGAAGACACCCTGTTGGACATTATTAAGGGATGAAATAAACAGCTGCAAACAAGTATAGTACAAAAATGTCAGGTCACTGGCATGTCAAGAAAAAAAAAAAAATTGGACCTATGTTCCAATTTACAGCCAATTTTAATCACTGTATGTTAACATGTTAACATGTCTCCTGGGCATCTTGAGTTCATTGCATCCATCTCATTAGTATTCTCTGGGTGCATTTATCTGTTTTCAGCATTAAGTTGCCTTGGTATCCTTTATATCAAGGGATATGTTTGCAGAGTTCTGGGCATTAAACAGACATGTAATAGACCTCTGTCTAATCTCTACCCCCATCAAGGTTCTCACTTCTGCTTCTTCAACCTTTGTACCCCGAAATTCAACCTCCACCATACCCTTTTCCTAACCTCATCACCCTACAATACTCCCCCCTCTCTCTATACCATCCTGATCAGTGTGCTCCTCAGTGCCCCCCCTCCCTCTCACTTCCTCTCCCATCCTTCTCCACCTCCCTTTTCTCCCCAATTACAAAGCACTGTCAGCAGGGTTGTCAGTGTTGCAGTGAGGAGTGCAGGGCATAGGCAGACGCATGGCTGTTTGATCATTCTCTGCACATCCATGCAGAAAGCCACCCTGGATAAGCACACACTTTAGAGATAATGTCCTTGTATCATTTAAATGTTAATAGGCTTTCTATGGGCTCAAACCTACATTTATTAATGTGCAAATGAGCTAATTTCCCCATATCTGTGCTGTCGTTAGAGCTGGCATGTTTAGTTGTCTGAACATAATTAGAATTATTGTACTGTAAGGAAGAGAGAAGAGGATGGGGGGGGGCATCGTCTGTTCTGTGTAGAGTGGGACAGGGTCTTTGGTGAAAGTTTCCTTTGAGAAAGAAAGAAACATTCTCGCTTTCTTTTTCATCCCACAGATTTATGGATCATCCCAATTTTCCCTCTGCTTTCTTTTTTTTCTTTCAGACAAGACTATTGGCACATTTTACTTCTGTGGGGGAGTTGCTTTGCCTTAGGCAGGGGAGGGGGAGTGAGTGAGAAAGTGAGAGACAATAGCAAATAATGTAGCATGGATATACAGTTGGTGCAGGGCGTACAATCAATGTGAGACAAATCAATTTCAATATCAGGGGGCCCTCAGGTCCTGATGCAGCGAACCCAAGGCAGCTCTGATGTATACCCCTCAGTGAGACGATTCTGTCAGTGTGTGTTTGTGTGTGTTTGAACTGTTAATGTGAATATTTAGATGTCATTTACAGACTGTCACTGTTACTAGATGTCATCATTGGTTTCTCCTGTCAGACTGCAATTTTCTTATAGAAGCTCTACCAATAGATTTGACTGCTCTTTGACTGCTATTCATACAGCATCGGTTACAATATGGTGATTATTACTCTGCTATATAATTTTAAATATTCTTTGATAGCAGGGTTTACACATGCAATACAAATATGAAATCATGAAGGTCACAGTGCTGCATTCCATGTTTCTTGTTTACAAAAATTTCCCTAATAAGGTTTCCCTGTAATATATCTTACATCTTTTTATTTAAATCTATGTTGCTTTTTATGAAAGCTCTACATTCAATCTAAATTGAGGTGGTAATAATGATTAAAGTAATTAAAAAGTAGGATGTGATATTATAATCTGTATGAAAAAGCTGGGGTAATATTAGATTTGAGCATTAAATCAAGTCAGATGAATTTTATTTATATAGCACCAAATCACAACAGACGAATCTCAAGGCACTTTTCATATAGATCAGGTCTAGACTGTACTCTTTATACTGTAATATTCACAAAGAGAGACCCAACAATTCCCACCATGAATGAGCACTAGGCAACAGTGGCAAGGGAAATATGTACTTTTAAAAGGCAGAAACCTTGAGCAGAACCTGACTCCGGGTGGGTGGCCTTCTGCCTCGACTGGTTGGGTTAAGAAAGGGGGTGCAGGGTGTGGAGGATACGTGCAGAAAGCGTCATGAGAAGAGGAGAGAGATGGAAAAAGTACTAAACTACAGGAGAGCATGATGAAGAGAGCGGACAGAGAGAGAAAGGCACACAGTTTGGACACTTGTGTTTTGGGGAGGAAACAAACAGAGTTACAGTGATGCAGCATTTTTAAGATAGTTTGCAGTAATCTTTTCAGCAGGACAATTATACTAAATGCTGAGTTTAATTGATACATTCAGACTGACCCAAACTGCCTATGGTAGAATGGTAACAGGTAGAAGCCTGAAGTAAGTACAAGAATAAGGTGCTTACTGAAAGCTAAGGTGTGAAGATGAGCTTTTAGTTTGGATTTAAAGGCCTCAACAGACTCACACAGTCTAATGTCAATAGGAAGGTTGTTGCAGAGGAAGTGGGTCTGATTGGAACACATTAGAGGTTTATGTATTCCTAACATCAGATATTCTCTTTGAATGGAGATGCACCAGTGTAACACCACCTTCTGCAAAGAAGGTTGGATCAGGGATTATTTGTATAATGTTGCTAGTCTATGTTGCTAGGTTTATTCAGGTTCATGAATAGTATGCCTGTAAAGGTGCCAGAATACTACCATCAAATTATCAGATTGGTTCAGAAAGCCGTTATGGGAGCGATCATTTCTGTAATTTTCCAAAACCGACTGTCCAACATTCACACCCACTTCATGTTGTGCATAGGTGAGAATTTATACTGGGTTTGAACCTGTCTTGAGCTCTCTTATACATTTATTTGTGGCGTTGTTCATGTTTTTATAGAACAGTACAACATTTCCACCCAGTCTGATGATTTAAGTTTAAATTTGACTGTTCAGATTAGGTGTAAACATTCCTGACTCCCAAAATGTTTACAGAAGATGTTGCACAAATGTTGTCATCCCTAAACATATTTAGGTAGCCCGTTTGAAACTACAAGCGTTTCAACTTGTGCAACATGTTCAGCTGCTGCATGTTCATCATCAGAGACAGGTGAGGATCTTGGATATACGGAAAGAGCTTGGAGTAGAACTGCTCTTTTGCATGGAAAGGTGCCATTTGAGGTGGACGCTCCCTGACGACTTTGTTGTGGAGGTATTCTGGGTACATGTCAGGATTAGGAGCCCCAGGGGCAGACCCTGAACATGCTGGTGGGGATTATATATCCCATCTGGCCCAGGATTGCCCTGGGAAAACTCACAAATAACTGGAGTGTGAGGTTAAGGAGACAGATGTCTTAGCTACCTTAATGCCACTGCGACCCAGACCTGGATACGGGGCGTACAAAAACATGCCCATGTCCAGTGAAGATGGTATCCAAGACAATGCATTTATTTATCTTTTTTTTTTTTTTTTTTTTTTTTTTTTTCATTTCTGTACAGAAAGATGATCAGTGGACATACAGAGTAAACCAGTGGCACTGATTCTCAGGGCTAGTGCCTTTAAGTACACATTTCCCATGACCATAGTAAGAGTATGTGAGTTGCAGTAGGCTGTAGCTAAGAGGACAGTATCAGATTCTGCTGTCAAAGCTCACAATCCACTGAGATGTCAATCATCGCCCTCCCCAGCGACAGATGACCTCTATCATGTAGCCACTTTCTTCTTTATATCTGCACTGCACTTCTCTTTCCTCTTTTTTTCTGTCATCCCCTCTGTTGCCTGTCTCTAACCATCTCCCTGCATCTTTCTGTCTACCTTTCCATCACATTTTTCTCTATTCCCCTGTCATTCTTTCAACCTCTCTCCTTTCTCTCTCTGTGCTTTCTCAGCTCATCTGCTTGTTCTGTGTTTCCCTCTCCACCCCAAATCTGTCCTTCCCTCCCGTTTCTCCTTATCCCTCCAAAACCATCTCCACATATCCTCGTCCCCTCTGTTTTGTCTGTTCCATTTTGCCGTCACTACCTGTGGCACCAGTCCCGCTCTGCTGTCCCTGCATGTTTAAGTTCCCATCACTTGTCATTGCATTTTCTTCTTGTTTTGGAAGCGCTCAGATGGGATCCAGCCCGTTGAAGGCCATCTGCTAGACGATCTGACAGGGCTGAGTATGGCTGTAACACTGGCAGTGGCCACTGGCACTGGCACAGTCCAGTGTCTGGCTATGGCGGTACAACCAGACAGCCAAACAGACAGCCAGCTTTCACACTGTGTTTATAAACAGTCTGATTGTTCATTTGCAGGCACCTGGCAAAGACAATCACGATGTCTTGTGGTTTAGTACAAGGATGAAGTGAATCGATACCAGGACAAGCAAATAGCCCCTGTGCAAAGTTGTTCCTCACTTCCCTTCATCCGCCTTTGCTCCTTTCTCTGTCTCCACTGCCTCAAACCTTCCTCCAGGAAAGAACTACCGCCACAACAAAGTATTACACACCGACACAGTGTCCGTTTCGCCTTCCTTTGCAATCAGGTTAGCTGGGCAAAAAGGTGTGAAATTGCTTACTGCTTTGTGAACCAAATCTGTGTTCTTGTGTTAATCCTGGTTTCTGGAGCAAAAGCCTGCGAGAACTGCTCTCCTTCATAACACATGGAGCATGCAAATAAGCACATGGCAGCAAATGAAAAGCAAACAAAAAAAAACAATCAAACAAACAAAAAAAAACCTACCCACATTGTAGGTCAAGTACATTTAACAAAACATTGATTCATAATTTTTCTCTCTCTTACATACTGTATACACGTGGTGAATGAACTTAGACTTCACGAGTAATAGGCATTTGTATGTTAAAAGGTATTTTCTTACATGAAATTCAGCTTACTTGTTACTAAACCAGTTGAAACATTTGTAGTCTATAAAATAATGCAAGTGATCTCATCAAGGTTAACTTGGTTGTTTACCAGGTAGGCAGGCTCTGAGGAAACATGTTAGAGTACTGGAAAATAACAGGATTTTTTCTGGCACTCCATAAACTCACATTATTGCTTACCCCACCCCACTGCTTTACATATCATATTTTAAAAGGTAAGGAAAAATCTAAAGCAACTGCACTTACTTATTTTTTCTAACTGCAAAGGCTACAACACTAAACACTCATAATGGGTCACGGTGCCACCCCTGGAAGGCTGTGGTATGATTTAAATGAACCAGTTTGAAGGTGAGAGTGTTTATAGCTATCTGTGTTGCCCCACTTCAAGCCATGTTTTTCACTTATCTGTCTGATGCGCATTTGACAAAACTACGGTGGTTGTCTTTTGGGCTCCGAGTGCCTCCAAAACATGTTGGCATTACAACCCAGTAATGGTACCTGAATGCATCCTGTGTGGACCTACACAAAGCACTGGAGCTGCTTTCAAACATCTGCAAAGCACTTTGGTTGAAGCATAATGACACCTTCAGTCTCACTGTAAACAAATCAAATCACTGACATAACATCACAGTGCAGACCCTAATTGATGTAAACAAAAGCCACTGAACAACAGCACTCTATTACTAATGAGTCACATGAGCAGGTAACAGAAGTTGTTATTATTCATTCTATGCTCTTCTAACCAATTAGTTTGACTACACTTTATTATTCATATTAGAGTGTACATAATGTGATTAAGGTTCTGATTAAGCATTGATTATGTTCCTCATAGGTAGCTTGTTAACAGAGTGGGTTTGGTCTCAGAAAAGAGAAATGAGATCTTTTTCCTGTGGGACTCACACCTCTGCTGCTGCAACCACACATGCGTGCACATACTTTCACAAATAACAACTAACCACAGACTAGCCCCCAGATACCCCACAAGTCACTGGTGATTTGTTTGAAATCAGTTGATTTGACAATTAACATGGCTGAGTAGCTGAGAAGCTTTGTATCGATTTGCTTTTATGTGAAGTTGAAATTCGCACCACAAAAGATTATAATCAGTGCTTTCATGGCTGTGATTTGCAAGTGATTGCCTTTAATTACAGCTCAAACCAAATATAGATGCTGCATCTAAAAAGCTCACAGTGTGTGTTGATGGTAAACTAAAACAGCTTCCAACTACCTAATCAACTCATATCAGTTTCTTCCGGAGGTAAATTTCAATTAAGAGAGGAGATATTCCTGCCTTGCTATTAAAGATGTTGGCATTTAAGCTGCAGGTTTCATCTGAAGATATTTACCTTCAGTGTCTTAAAGCTCTTCAGGTAATACTGCGTACTTTGTCTGTTACTAAACCTGGCTTTGCTCCTACATGTGACATAGAATCCAATTTAGTGGAGGGAATAGACCCACACGTTCCATGTAATCTTTAATAACAAAACATCTCATAATACACAGTTCTTCAGTAGGTTATTCTCAGAAGGTGCTGGGATTAGCTGTCACAGGTGTTCTCACAAGAAAAACAGAGCAAACGTGTGTGTTTTGATCTCTTAATAAGAAGATAACCATGAAAAATTCCATAAGGAGATAGTGCCAGCTATTATCAGAGCTCCCATGTTGCTTTAATCATCTGACTTATCCACCAGTTAATAAATATAAAAGGGAACAGTGGGAGAATAAAGTGATTCTTCAAATGGGCCTACATTGAATAAAAAAAAAAGAGTAAAAGTTGTGGATTTCTGGGGGAATGTGCCAAACAATTTTTTTTAATAAATAGGAGTAAGGTCGTTGCTGTGAAAATTACCCAAATGACATAAAGTGCTAATTTGTTAGTTTTAGATGTGCTGGTCAGGCCGAGGAGGCTGCAGCACACAGTCACCACATTATCAAGACCAGCCTGCCCTGCTGTTCCCTCGATGATGCTGCTCATTCAGCTTTTTAAGGTCTCTCTACATTTTACTCTCTGATGTAAGCTATAAAAAACAGAACTAGCATGCAGCTTCGGTAGCGAATCGGTAGTTTATTAGTTAACTAGCATGAACTGCACCGGTGAAGGGCTTTTTAATTTGGCAACACATATTGCTGTCAGTTGATGTACAGTGTTGATGCCAATATAAAATGAAACTTTTTAAATGGCAAACATCAGAAAAACAGCCTTTGTAAGTATAACTAACTACTACCTACAATCAGATACATATGACACATATATGACATCTTTTGCTTTATATACAGTATTATTAGAGATGATTTGTGCAGCTGACTCCTTTCTGTTCCACGCACATTCAGTGTCTTGACATTGACAAGGGTAGATAAATTTGCTCTTTTCTGTTTCCAGAACAAATCATTTATGCTATTGCCTACCCGTGAAGATAACAGAAATGCCCATTGCCTTAATGTGTCACTGAGAGCTAAAATAAATGAATAAAAAATTTCCCACCACTTTTTTTTTTTGACCAAAACTTCAAGGGTTCAATTGAGGAAATCATGTAAACATTCTCCCATGACTCCTGAATATCTTTTTTGTCCATCTGGCACTGGGCGAAGGTCAAGGAGAGCGAGGGAAAGAGGAGCGGTGTCTCAGCTGACTAACATTGCTCTGTTGCTACATCTGTATTCCTCTAACCTCACATGCTTGGCTTGTGATATCCAGCTCTTGAGTGGCAAGTGTAAGCCTTTGATTCGAAGATGCTTCTCCCCTCTGGGTGGTGGGCCGCTCTACAAAGTCATAACACAGCACAATGGGCTCCTTGTTGTCAGATGATTAAGCAGACTGTAGTGTGTGTGTGTGTGTGAGAGAGAGGGAGAGAGAGTGTGTGTTGTCTAGTTTGTCTGACAGCGGTTTCAAATAACAATACATGTCAAAGCCGGTGAATAAGCAGTCTGACTGGCAGAGCCTTTTGTCTTCCAGACCTTTTCAATATTGTGTGAGAATGTCAGTGTGTTGATTGGGGATTTGCCGCAAGGGCCACATATCGGAAGAAAAGTGAGCTTTAGTCAGTTAAAAAAGACATTTTTCCGACATTTTTGTCTCTCATCTAAAATGACTTTGCTTTATCGTGTGTGTAGTGAGCGAGTGTGTGTGAATGTTCTTGCACTTTGAGTGATGGGTTATTGTTAATGACAGTGTGTGGCCATCAAAGGCAAACAGGTGGATGGGTATCTTTCTCTTTCGCACACACATTTCTTAGCATCCACCAGCATCCTGCCAAACTCTGTTAACACATCCTTGGTGTGACTGATCTGGCTTTCTTTTCTTACTCATGTCTTGTTCTTGTCATCTGATAAGAAAAAAAAAGACTCAAAAGGAACAAACATCTAGAAACAAGACTGTGCTCAACAACTAATAACTGTCTTAACTATTAATTCATGTTATTGTTTATAGTGTACACCTCTGGCATTATCACAGCTCAAACAGCAGCAAATTAGGTCGGCGAAGGACAGGGGGAGTGCTTCATGGAAGCTAACCCCCTTTGTAAAGACAAAAGAGAAGCAGAGAAAAGAAAAGCGCAAAAAAGGTGAACGTGACTCATTAAATTAGACACAGCTTGTCTTGAGGGCAGCTACGGGGGGGGAGAGTGCGGGAAGACAGGATGTGAGGGGTGGGGTTGCGAGTAGATGCAGGATATTTAACTGCATATCAGGTCACAGAAATCAAAGCCCCCCGGGGGCACAGCCGAACCAAACATGTCCCACCCGATGAGGTGTGAGCCCAGAGACGAGCTCTGACCTCTGAACCCTGACCTCTCTCTGTTTTGGAGGTAGGTCAGGGAGTCACAGCTACCTCTCGGTTTGCCATGTCTAGCCCTGAGGGTAGTGTTTTTAAGCTGACAAGGATGTATTGGCAAACAAGGAGATAATGGCTGATAACACATTTGTTATTGCATGTAGTTTTTACATGGAGCCCTTTAGGCGGTTTTTAAGCTCTGAAGGTGGCCTGTTTTGCATACGACGAGGTTGGAGGGGTTAATGCCTGGATTGTATAATAAGCCGTAATATAACCTAAGTGGAGGATTCTGGTAAATGTGATTTGCACTCATTTCTTTTCAGTAAGGGGCTAATGCATTACATTGTTCCCACTAGTATATACTTTGTTATTACTGTTACTGCATCAAACTCACTGAAGCAGAAATATAGGATGTAGGCCACTTAACCAGCATCACCTTCAATTTATTGACTTTCTAAATGCTTCCCATTGGATGTAAAACTAATATTCAGCCAGCAAAATGTGAAGTCTCACAGGACTCCACTTAAATGAGAAATCCTGCAAGATACAAAGCTGAGCACTAAAATAGCAACCAGAGATAAAGTTCATTTTGTTAAAATTAGTTTCATACATGCTTTCTTTCTCCAGCAATGACCCACACCCTCTCTTATCATTTCCATTCTGGCTCTGTTCTGTCTCCCTTTGTATTTTACTCCTCTGTCTCATCACACAAATCAGGAATCACCCGTGTATGTCCAAAACAATAAGATTTTCTTCTTCTTTTTGTTAAAAAAATGAGTGCAATTAGGACTGTTGGATTTTAGTCTTTGGCAGCGCTGTGTCTGCTCCAGCCTCAGGGCTTTCTTGATATGGATGGGATTATTATAGCACTGACATGCAGCCACTCTGTTCCTGCAGAAACATTCACAACCCCAAAACAAATGCACACACACACACTAAATTTGTTTTCCAAAATGCTTATTGCCAAGGTATGATGGTACCTTTTTATGGCACGATCAGTTATCTGTTAGGTGGGCTCAATTGAGTATAAGTAGGCCACGAGAGGCAGTGTATGTGTGTGCGCGCACAGGCTTCTGTGTACATGCCATCAACACAGGTTTCAGGCCCAAAGCCACGTTTAACCGTCCTACTTAATAAACATTCACTGAGCTCACTGGCATGATATCTGACCTGAAACAAAACTGGAAATTAACAGAGGCAGATGAATGAGGAAATGAGTGAATGAAGATAATGAAAACAGGAGGAAATGGAAAATAGAGAACATCTGTGGTGGAACTGCTGACAAGAAGTTGAAAATTAAAGAATAAAGACAAGCCTTCAACCTAGTGCACACCTACAATGAGCACTGATTAGGTGATTTGCAGGTAAAAGTCTAGACGTCTAGGTTAAAACTGGGTGAACTTGGTTAGAAAGTTAGTTTCTTAAGCCCCATCCAGATGGGATTAATTTTATCTTCACTGTGCTCTGCTGTAATTGAACTCATCTCTCCAGATGGCATTTTACCCTTTGAGAATTTACAGGATATGGCCCATAATAGACATGGGCATTCAGCAGGACAGATCCACAAGCCTCCCCAAGGGAGCGTGGGAGAGTTGAAGGGAAGGCAAAGATACTGGGTGAGGTGAATTTGCGTCAAAAATTTCTCAGAGATATGGAACTGATATTGATATCATTCAGTGTGACTTACACTTGCCATGGATAGCATTATCTCTGATAAACCTGCGTAATTCCTTTAGGAACTTAGGAATCCCAGAAAAAAGGCACATCATAGCTTGCCCATGAGTCATCACATTTTTAAGTTTCAGTCAGTATCAAAGTAATCCAGTAATAGTTGTCTGTTCATCTATTATATTGTTATATTGCAAACAGGTACTGCTAATAGCTAATAGCTAACAGCAAAATTAAATACCAAACCTACCTATGCCTGACATGATAACAGGTCATTTTATAAGCTTTTCAGGAAACGTTCCTCTCCCTGATGGAAAATTAAAAAAAAAAGTAGAACAACCAGCGCCTCTGAATAAATAAATAAAAATAAAAAAAAAAAACCTCTGGACGTGGCTCTGGCTGGTATGTAAATTACAGGAGAACCAGAAAATTCACAGAAAAATTGCAGGTAATCATGGCTGTAATTATTGCTGGCATGGGGCTGAAAAATTACCCACATATGTACTCTGGATGGGATTAAAATCACTCACCAGTGCTGGCCACACTCCCCTTGAGAAATAAATCTGGTCCGAACAGGGCTTGAGACATCTAGTTACATACAACTGTTATTGCAGTTGTATAAATGCAGTCCTTCAGCAGGTGGATACACTCTGCAGAAATACAGACGAACCAACAGTTTGGAAGACAAACCAAGATCTGGGTATCCAAGGGTTTCTTCAGCAAGAAATGACCACATCCTGATCTGCATGTGCAGGGAAAACCGCCGAATGACATCACAGGAGCTTCAGCAGCAGTGGTCAAACCAAACTGGTGTCCAGTGTTCCACCTGCACTATACGTGGCCGACTTTTAGATCATTGCTTAAAGTCCTACAAGGCTGTCAAGAAGCCCCTGATCAGTGAGAGACAGAGGTTAGCCCGGTGTCGTTGGGCCCAAGCACACAAGAACTGGACAGCCAGGAACTGGAAGAAGATTCTGTGGTCAGATGAGTCCAGTTTCCAGCTTTATCCTCCTGACAATGTGAGGGTACGCAGAAGGCCAGGCCAAGCATTATCTCCACAGTACCTACTATCAAGCATGGTGGAGGCAGTATCATGGTTTGGGGATGCATGAGTGCTGCTGGTGTTGGTCATCTCACTGTCTGTGATGCACATTGAACTCTGCCAAGTATTGTGTCATTCTTGAAACCCACATGCTCCCTTCTGCACGTAGCACTGTTCCATCAGGAGCAGTGTATCCAGGTCTTAGAGTGGCCAGGCTCAATCCCCGGACATGGTCCCCATTGAAAATCTGTGGTGGATTATCAAAAGAAGAATGGGACAAGATTACCCCTCAACAGTGTGAAAGGCTCGTGGGGAACATACCAGCCAGGATTAGAGCTCTACTGTGTGCTAATGGAAGGACTACTAAATATTAATATTATTCACATTTGATGATGTGGTTTATTTATTTTTTTGTTCAGTTTTGAACACATTCTCTGTTATTTGTTGACTTTGATACTGACAATGTTGAGAACTGACATAGTTTTTCTTGTAAACAATAAATAAAGAAATATCATTTGTATTTGTTTGTGTCTGTCTAATGCAGCCACACCTTTTTTCCACCACTGTATTTTTCAATAATATTTCAATGGCTTTACTTCCACATGCAAGGCCTGCTCTGCTTTAAAATGTAGCCATTTGCACTCACTGTAAGCACTGAAAAAGAAAGATAAAACCAGGCTAAATTTGGTTGTGAAGTGAATTTGGTAACTCTTTATTTTATGGTTCATTTTCAAATAATCTCTTGGAAAAAAAACATATAATTTGGTACTAAGTATGTATATAATAGACAGTGATCAATCAGTACACTTTCAGTTATCTTGAAATATATATAAATATTAGCTCAACTTGAGACTTACTTATAGAGGATAGCAGGAGAGCTAAACATGCAAAATATGAAGTGGTTCTACAGAAAGAACATAAAATTCAACATCAGTGAAGAATAAGTTTTTTGGCCTGCAAGAGTTTAATGACATTTCAAAGTAAAGGTCTTGACTGCATGTTGAAATACAACAAATGAAATGCTGTTGAAACAGCACGTAAATATAACCTAGTTATAGTTTGGAAAAAATTCAAACCCAAATTTGGTCTGGTCTAACCTATAGGCAAGTAGACAACTTTTGATGTATAAATCATTGGACGCGTGCACGGGTAAATACGCACATATGCACACGTACATTTACACACAGACAAACTGCAAATTCGTTGGTACCAAATCTCTAACATTTCTATCATTTCTTTGTGTCCATGCACTTAAAACTGAAAGCGGATAACAACCTTCGTGCGCTGCAATCGTCAGTAATGATCAGAATAATGAGTAGTCAAGGGTGAAATGCCAGAGCATGGAAGATAAGGAAGTAACGAGGGAAAAAGATCATAGCTGACTCAAATTGTAATTCTCAGGTCTTCTCTCTTTCCCTCTCTTTCTCTCTCATGTGTCAGTCTCTTTTAAGGCTCTCGCGCCACACGTCCGCCTCAGCTCTCATCTCTTTTATCTGCCTGTTTCACCCGCTCATCTTCACCTCTGCCTCATTTACAATTGCTCCTCTCCTCCGGGGAGCGTTAACCTCAGTCGTCCGTTCGCCAGACCCTGAGGCCATGATTAGAGAGAGGGAAGAGAGAGATGGATAGATGGAGGAAGTGAGTGCTGCTGAAAAGGTGGGTGGGTGGGGAGGGATTCAGCATGTCTGCAATGCGCACAAGCCAGACGCAGCCAGTGACCTACCAATCAACCCCAAAACTCTGGCCTACACACACACACACACACACACACACACACATACACACACACACACACATTTCACTGTGGAGCTATACATATGCTTCACTTGCAGGAGGCACTGCTCTCCAATACACCCACAGGGCCTGTTATTTCACAAACAGTCAATTTCAGAAAGTGAATTAAAGACATCTTTTCAACATTCACACTGCAGTTACACATCTCTAAATAGCTGTGACAGAACAATTATTGTAAAACATCTCAGGTTGTAATAGTCAATTTGGTGCTTTGCTCACAAGTTTCCTTCTTCTGGCTGTTGAGTTTCTGCTGGACTCAAGTCAAACAGCATCTACAACCACAAACATACTCAAGTTTCAGATTGTGGATAATCAGGAAATCGAATGTGGGCTGGTCCCAGTGCAGTGTGGGCATTATGGTGTCAAATACGCTTAGTGTTCTGTTTGGGATTGACTGTCAGAAGGTACAGTGGGTGTGTTATGAACAGCACCACTCCCAGAGGCTGAGGGGGTGACTGAGGATTACGAAAAATTACTAATTGAAAATAAATTGGAAAATAAAATTAACCATTAACAATAATGGAATCCCAAAAATTGTAGTAAAACAAGTCATCAGACAAGTCAAAGTCTCTAGGATGGCACTCACTGCCTGGCTCAATAAGTATGAAAGAGAGAGCAATGGTGGTCCAGCAAGCAGTGAAAGTGAAAGAATGAACAGAGTGAAAGAACAGAGGGAGCAGTGGTAGCTAGAACAAAGCACTGAATCAGAGAAATAAAATGTCTTTCTGTCCACTGAAGCCTCTCTGCTTTGGATGTGTATATCTCAGTCCTGCCCTCTGACAAACAGACACACAGACCTGTTGGTCTTTTTACATCCCATCCTCCCACCATGTGTGCTGTTATTAGCTGTGGTCTACACACCCACTGGCAAAATGAAATAAGAATAAATTAAGAAAATACAGGTAGAGGGCAGGGTTTCTGCAAAAAATACACCTCACACATTTCTTTTGGGTCAGAAGTGATGATTGAGTGAGATTATTTTTGTATGAGTCTAGAAATTGTTTTTTTTAGAAAAATTCAACATAGTATCCCCTCAAGCTGAAAAATGTTTTGAGAGTTTGTGCATTTAAGTTTCTTACAATGGCCCCACCCATGAATTTCTGCTTTGGATGCCACACATTAAAAAAAGCTCTTCTAAGGAAAGTGGGAAATTTTGACAAAAAATTGACAAAAATATAGCCCTCTTAAAATGCTTTTCGGGCCATGGGGTATTGTGACTGACCACTGGGAGAAACTGGCAGCAAGATCTAGTCTAGTCTAAGACTAGTGGCAGCTCTTGTAATATAGCCACAGAGTAGCTACCAGAGTTTTCATTTAAGCTAACAAGCCACACAGGCCATTTCATGGCTGGACACACACACACACACACACACACACCATCTCTAAACATGCATGGACTTGCCCATCTCATTATCGTAGAAGCATTAGGAAAACTGGAAATGTGGCGAGGAAGACGTGAAATATTGTGTAGTTGAAGCAGTACTGAAATGACAGATTTGAAAAATAAAATTAGCTTGTGAAAAACAGGGAAAACACTTTCTTTTTACGCTACAGTATCAACAACATAATTTACTGGTGTATTTTTTGACTTGTCTGCTAACCTTTTAGCCCAGTACAGTTTGTCAGTTTTGAGGCTCCATAATCAATATGCAAATGACCTGTTATAGAATTATGGATTCACAAAAATAATTACAGTTTATTTCCATCAGCTCCTTCACCACACCTGCATCTCTTTCCTCTCCATTCTCCATCCCATAGCTCCTCAACATACTATCTCCTTCTCCCAACTGTCAATGCGATAGATAGATAGATAGATAGATAGATAGATAGATAGATAGATAGATAGACTCATTTAATCTCGCCCTCTAACCCATATAAATGTCACTCCTTCACATCCGTCCCCCGGTCTTCACCTTTGCCCTCTGTTCAATCTTTGTCTGTGTCTCCTTAAACCTATTTTTTGGACTGTCATCCCTCTCTCCTCACCTCTCTGATCTCTCCATCCCTCTTATATACTGTATAGATTTGTTCATCATCTCCTCTTACCAACATCCCTGCAATTAGAATTCTGTTTCTCTTTTTTTTGTCCCATTCTCTGGCTCCTTAGCTCTGCTCTCTTCATCTCTCCTGTCTGCCTGCGGACCTCTCGCCCTCCCCTCTGATCATCCCTTTTCTTTCCAAATATCAAATCCTCGCTTCAAACCTCCTTACATCTCCTTTCCTGCCATCAGGCTGCTCTGATCATTCCTTCCAGCTTTCGTTCCCCCTCCTCCTCTTCCCCTAACATCCCACCCCACCCCCACCCCCACCCCCACTCCCCTCCCTCCCTTCCCTCCCTCACTGGTTCCTGACCTCCATCCTCCCTGTGATCATCCCTCCAGAGTTGAGGCCATCTGTTCCTGCAGGAGAACCAAGTGCATCCTAGCACCCAATGGCAGCCAGGATGTGTGTGTTTATGCATGTGTGTGTGCCAATTTATGGGGCCGTGTGTGTTAAAGTGTGACCACATATTCCTCCGTAAGAGTCTGTTAAAAAAAAAAAAAAAAAAAATCACAGAGTATTGCATATTCATGACACTGAGGGTGGAGTACCATTTCTGCCTTTTATGGAATTATCTTTCAGGCGTGCCCTATCAGTGATGGATTGCTGTATAAACAAAATCACCTTGATGTCTAATGCATGATGGATGCATATGGATTATGGAGATGATTATAGCTAATAAAGCTGATACCTTTGTGTACCATCTCTAAGTATGTGTCTGTATATGTGTGTAACATTGTGTTTGCATGTGTACGTGCATGTGTGTGCGCCTGCCTGCATTTGTGTGTATGTGGTAACAGTGAGAGTTCAGGCCCTCTGTGCTCTCCCTGCTCGATTAGGAAATAAACAATGTTTATTCAGGAGCAGCTGTCAAAGGGAGATTGCTGTGTGCGCATGCACCAACACGCACGCACACATGCATTCAGAAAGATGAAGATGAAGGCTTGGAAAAGAGAGACTGATTAGTAGGCTCTGTGAAGCCACTGAGGAGAGCCCCCAGTGGAGCGTGCACACACATACATGCACACACAAAGAAAGAAATGAATGCAATAAGTTCACATGTAGCTGCTTCTGAAAAGACAGACTAGCACTTAGGATGGCCACTGTGAATAAGTTTCAATTCAGTTGTATTAAGAATCATGGCTGTCACTGAAAAGAAATGAGCAGGGTGGCACTGATTCTTCAGCCCTTAACTGTAACAGAATGTGGAACTCAAAGTGAACTCTACTCTTTATAGAAACACATGTGAAACTACTGCAACTTTTTTTCTCCTTTCATTATTTCAGATTCTCAAAATGGCCACTGTTCCTTCTATATAGAAAAGTGTTTTAAGCAGTATGGTAGCAAGTACTTTCATTTTGCTGTGAAAACCAAAACAAACAAACAAACAAACAAACAAACAAACAAACAAAAAAAAACTGAGACTATCTGTTATATCTAACAGATGTCAGACAGGAGGTGCAAAAAAAAAACCTTGCTGATTTCTATTCCCAGCCACGGCATAGACTTTCCTCAGGAACAAATAAAACATAAGCTCCAGAAATCTGCCTTTACAACCAAAACAACCATGATATTTGCCGCCCAGTCCACCCACTTCTGTCTCTCTGAACGTTCCTCATTCTTCCTTCTTGTCTCAGCAGCAGCTGTGTGCATTCCACCTCAGGGTGAATCCTCCACTAGCAAGAAGGCCTGCTTTACAAGAATGACCCAATTTATCAGACACAGTGCGCACACTGTTGATGGATCTAATTAAAATCTGTGTACAAATCTTATAAAGGCCAGTGGTAATCATATTTACGGTGTGAGCTTTCAGTCATTATTTTGCAATGTTAAACCAGGATAATCTGCCGCATACAGTATAAAAGGGCTTTTTTCAGCAAGTTTCATCCTCTCACTTTCTTTCTACGCTTGTATATATTTTCTTTTCTATTACATTATTGTTTCCAATTATACTCATTTTAACTGTATGCCAATCACTTTACACTGATTCAAGCATGTTTAAGAGTGTCTGGAGTGTAAATGCAGCACTGTAAACAGCATGAAACCATGAACATAAACAGTGTAATAAGAATCATTATGAAACACTGTCATTATATTGGGTTCATTAGAGTCTCTGGGAATAATCCGACAAAAAGCTGTTGCATTGTGCACAAAGCAAACAATTGATTTGATTCAAAAGCTCTCTGTGCGGGTCTCCCCGTGAGCCTCATATTACAAAATAGTAGGGCAGCCACAAGCAATTCCACTCCCTGACCTAAATGTACTTTAAAGACAAGCATTTGTTTAAACTGTGCCCACCTCCTTCACCGCATCCCTGCTAATAGCACATTTTATTGTGCCTCAGAATTATTAACAGATAGTTAGAGCCTCTCTCATGCTACCAACCCCTGTAAATACATTATGAATGTGTGTGTGTGTGAGTGTGTGTGTGCCGTTTTTGTGTGTGTTGAGATGTGTTGAGACTGGAGGTACTTAAGCTCCATATGGAAATGAGCTAATTTCATCATACCCAATGTGGATCGAGTTGTTTCTAATGGACTTTGAAACTAGCTCCCCAAGCTTCAAATAAAACTCAGCCACCCTTCTGCCTGTATATCTGAAAATATCAATTTTAGTTGGTGAAATATTCACCATTTGGGAGACAAATGAAATCCAATTTTGACAAAGCGAATGAGGCAAGGAAAATCTATTTCTATAGCACACTGCATACACAATCTCAATTCACAGAGGCAAAGAAAATAAAAGTGCATTTTAGAAAATTACACTTACATTGCACAGCAAAAGAAGAGAGAAGAAAGGAGATTTAATGTTGATTTGACAATGCCTAAAGTTAGCTCTCATAAAAGATCATCAGGTAAAATGATCACAATGAATATAGGTTAGCTAAACCTGCATGAATTGATTTTGTTGCTTTGTTTCACTTTAAATAGCTTCTGGCTGACAGTAAATTTACAGGCAATAAAATCAAAACAATGAGCTGAAAGATACTCAAATGCTGCATATAGCTGAGTTATACATATACAGAGTTTTAGTAATATAGCTGTTTTTGAGGTCACACAAAGGCCTTCCCAGCACTATATATTGATACACCAACAGATTTTGTTGTGTCTGTGCATTCACAGAATTGGTGGTTGCTCATTAGAAAACAACCACTGCTTATCATTTGTTGCACACAATACATTATAGAGAAATAGGTATGAAAGGTGGAGCACCTGCATTCATTTGCTGGAACACAACTGGCCCTCTCTTTGGCTGACACAAAGTCAAAGTGCCTTTCTCGTATGATGCTAATGTCTCAAGTAGATGGCTCGATTTAATGCAGCTAGATAGTTTCATGCCAAGAGTCGGATTTGTGCTGCTCGTCAAGGAAAGATTTACAACTCAGTGAGCTCACTCAACAAAGAGGACGCTCCATATCTGGACCTAAATGAATGTATATCAACTCTTAGAATTTACTCTTCCTAGTTTAATTCAGCAAAGGTATCAGTACCTGAGCAGACCTGACCTTTGGAGACAGGCCCCAGAAAGCTAAAATTTTGATGCCGTTTTGAGAGTAAACAGGCCACTGCTTCTGAGATGGTGATGTTTGTCTGTACCTTTACACTCATGAGCTTTATTCATCACTGTTATTTATTCCTAGAAAATTATCTCAGGGTCTGTCACACTTTTCCTGTCTCAACATGTTCAGAGCCAGTGTTTGTTAAGTATACATCTGTTTTCCAGGTTAAGCATCAACATGGTAGCTTGTTAACTTACATGCAGTTGGATTATGGCTGCTGTTTATTGCACTGGCAGCTCTTGAGACTTTTTTTTTTTTTATCCCAGTGACAGTGTTCTTGTATACAAATCTAGATTATGTGTGTATAATTTGAGTCTTTAATTTTATCAGAGAAAACTGATTGCAATGGCGTTTTCAACCTACATACATTTTATAATATTATTGCTGCTGCTGTCTGATATTTTTTGTCAACAAAACCTTATGCCTTCTAGCATTGCTCGGTCTGGTCTAATCTAGTTCTTTTTTAGTTCTTTTTTTCTTCTCTTTCTTTTCTCTCTCTCTTGTTCTCTCTTGCATAGTCTATTTCACCCCCACCCCATCCCTCTGCAAATATGAGCTCAGAGCACAACTGAACAGTCTTAATTAAAAGGGTTGTTTGCACAAAGGCTAAAAGTCCTGATAACATGATGTTTTCCATCCGTCTAAAATTAATGTTACTCAGTGTGATAGCACTGCTCAGGCTGAAATTAAACACTGTTGTTATGAAAGACAGAAGAATAAATAAAATAGTTGCAACCCAACCAACAGGTTCTTTATATTTGACAGGTGGCAGTTAATTAAATCCAATGCAACATACAGTATAAGATACAGAAAATACTGGGATTTAAGGAAAGAAGTTTAGATGCCCCTCTTCCCAGCCATATTTCACTGATCGTTCGGAAAGATTCTGAGGTGTTTGCAGGTCAGGTAGAGTGTGTAATCCCTCCAGCGTGCATAGGGACTGCCCCATTGGCCTCATCTCAGTTATATGCCTCCCCAGGGAAATGTCCAGGAGGGATTCTGACCAGATGCCCAAACTACTTACAACTGGTTCCTTTCAATGCAGTGTAGCAGTGGATCTACGTCTGGACTCACTGTCTGAGCTCCTTATCCCCATCTCCCTAAGAGTGAGCCCATGCCCTTGCTAAAGGAGTTAATTTAGCTGTCTGTATCTGCTGTTCATTTGGCTGTTCCCCAGAGCTCAGCATCATGGCAGTGGGTTAGAGTGTGATTTGGCTAAATTAAGACCCTCACCTTCACACTTTGTTCTGTCTTCACTCACATAATCTGGTACAAATGCCCAATAGGTCTTTCAAATTAATTGTCAGAATATGTTTTTTGTAACTGCCCTCTAGAATAGCACATTAAAATTTTCTGATCTTATGTCCCTGTTAACATGACATGATCATTTGCCTGTGCCTTCAAAAATCATTACAGGAAATCCATTTTGTGTCACTATAGTTATGGTCTGGTCAAGTTTTGTCACAAAAATTAAAATATACACTTAGATACATTTGGGAAACATTGTGGTCTGGATTAAAATTTGTACTTTGTTAAGGTTAGAGGACCGATCACAGTCACAGTTAAAAGACATGTTTTCTGTCAACTAAAAATGAGAAAACAAATGTCTGTCTTTCATATTAACCATCCTACTATTCATCTTGACTTCTTCCCTAAACGGACATCACCTGACTTTCTCTTTTTCTCCCAATGGACAGGAGTCATAGTTACTACCGCTGCAAGAGACCTTTGTCAGTTGGACACAAACATATGTCATTTTGGGGCATTTTTCTTGGCAGGACAGTCTCCAAAAGTCATATCACTGCGGACGCACCACCAATGCATAATAATGGGCCTGCGAACAACACCTCCAGATACATGAATCCCCTCACATGGTGCAGAAAGTTGTTCTCAACCCAAAGCAGGCAATCCACCATTTCCTATCAGAGTGCAGTAGCCACAGACTTGGAGGTACTGATCTTCATCTCATCTGCTTGACAACTAGCTTCAAACCACCCCAGCGTGTGTAGGAGGTCGTGGTCAGAACTGCGTCATCTGCAAAAAGCAGAGATGAAATACTGAGACTACCAGATGGGACACTCTCAATCTTCTGATACTTCTGCAGTTCCCACCACAAGATACCCACAGGGATCGAGTCATGAGATTTATGTGTGCAATTTAGAGTGGATATGACTCCGCCAGTATTCTGGGAAGGTTAAGCAGCTGGTCCACTTCCCCACTTTCATCGTGACCAGGTCTGAATCAGAATTGCTCCTCCTGAATAAAGGTTTTGTGATAAGTCTGAGTCTTCGCTCCTGTTTTAATGGCCTTGCTGAGGGAGAGTGAACAGTTTGAAGCTCCGACAGTTGAAGCATACTGTCCAATCCGCCTTTTTAAAGATGGGACCCACCACCCTATCTGCCAGTTCATAGGTAAGCCAGGTGAATAATTCTCTTTTCTTACTGAGAACAGCATTGGTGAGGTCCTGCCTTCCCTTCCTGGGTTTGTCTGATGTCTCGCCAGGAGCCCACCAATAATTATGTAGATATACAGTATATGAATATAATATATTGTCTCTGCACCCAAGCTTCTGTACATCCCTGCTGTTACCACAACTGGCATGCCAGTTTATTTTACTCCAGCCGCATCAAACATTGACTGGGAACCTCATTAAGCATAATGTACCTCGACCCCTCCTCTCTTCTCTTTTTCTCCCTGGCGCAGTCTATAACGGATCACTAATAAAGTCACTGAGCAAGAGTGATTCGCTTTTCCACATTGTATGTCTTTACCTCTCTTGTTCTCTCCCTTTTCTCACTCAGTCTTCCTTTAACTTTCTCTTTCTATCTTACTCTCTCTCTGCTTTCTCTATTTCTCTCTCACGCACACAAACATGGAGACACAGTTAAGATATACTACAAAATTGCTGATCCTTGTCTCTCCCTTCTCAGTGAAGATTCTCCTGGGTATTGAAGTATGTACGTGCTGGCATGATGTCTGGAACAACAGATGGGAAAAATTCTCCCAGGTGAAGGAAATATCAGAGGTCCTCTCTGAGAGAACATGGAGAGGGAAAAAAATGAACTGAAGATTGCACAAGTGCACACACATACACACACAAAAGTGGTATATTTTTGAAAACACTATGTTGACAAAAGCTAACTTCTCAATATTTTAAAAATGTCACCTATCTAAACTATATGGAGTTCTATCGAATTATTTTATCAGTATCAAGAGACCTCATTCGTGATATTTAAAAGAACATCTAGTCCTAAAGACCATTAATATGCATATACAACAACATATGTATAAGCGAAATTTTTAATAAAATACGTCCAGGAAAATCAGAAGTTGTTATTAGGTCTTTACCCTAGCTAGACATTCAAAGTGCTGAATACTGCAGATAAAGCATAGACAAACAAATATGGGGGATTTCAAAGCATAACATTATCTGTCCAATAGCAGACTCCTCAGCTGGCATTCCCCGAGGGAGAAAAATGCACAGCAGGAATCCACCAGCTTTTTCAACACTGACAATAAGTTATTCCCTAAGCTTGTGGGATTCAGGAATATTAATCCTCTGTGGAGTAAGCTTGCAGCTACAATGCCTTAGCCCTAAACTGCAGTGGATTCTAAAATCTAAATCCAGTAATAAAATCAGCTGTTACATGTGTGAGCCATGTTGACATTTAGTGATGCACATGTGGCTTTAAATCAACTTTGTATCCTATAGCACAGAATGTCACAATGTCCCACACTGAGTGTTTTTATGTTTTAATAACCGTGACCTTTTCGTTTCGCCAATTGGACGCAATGCACAAATCAATCAGCCATTTCTGGTAAAGCTACTGCTGTATGGATTTTGTAGGAGGGTAATGGCCAGCTGGTCTCCATGGTCACCACAGAGGAGAGCATGGTGGCGACTTGCACCGACCTTGGATTATTAGCAATAAGCAAAGTTTCTCTGCTGACTCCCCGTGATGGCACATCAGAAGGACTCATCCTTGTGCACAAATCCGTGCCTACCAAGGCTCTGAACACAAGGCAAAATAAGATGAACACAAAGCTACTGCAATGCCCCGTGGTTCATTACTGTTTGTACACGGCTGGAAAATGCTGTTTTAGTTTGGTTTGCCTCTTTTTAACCCTAAAGCAAGTTCAGCAGTCTGGGAGATACGCTTACTCGCTTTCTTGACGAGTGTTACATGAGCAGATCGATGCCACCCTAGTCGTCCTATAAGCCAAACTATTTCTTGGCCAGGCACAGTTACTTTCTGAAGTTTCTGTGCTGGTTGCCTGGCAACCTCACAGCAAGGCCAGGACTTCAATAAGAAATAGTAGGCCAATGGTAGGCTCAGAAATAGTCCAGCTCTGAACATATGCAAAACCAATACATTGTTCTACACTTTGGTTTTTGTCATAGATTAAATGAACAAGATATAAAATGATAATTAGTGAGCTTTATAGGTGCTGATTTTTTTAAGCTAGCTGTTTTTCCATTGTCTGTGATGGACTGGTGATCTGTCCAGGGTGTACCCCGCCTCATTCCCAGTGTCAGCTGGGATAGGCTCCAGCCCCCCTGCGACCCTTAATGGATAAGCAGTATGGATGAATGTTTCTCCATTGTTTCCAGTCTTTATGCCAAGCTATGCTCCTCATTGTGAGCAATTGAAAAAAAATATGCTAGCACAAAAAATGTGACACATGGACACATAAGGATACTAGGTAACAGTTTTCTAATAATTTCCATGATAGTTAACTTAGGGTTTATAAGGCATAATCATAACATGAGATAACCGTTAATACTGTGGTAGGTCTCTCTTCAGTATCTCAGTGGGGTTTAGACAATTGTGCGCATTGTGTGCATATTGGAAATCACTGAGCAGACTCACTGACTGCTTTATTGGAATATGGACTGTTTGTATGATTTTTTTTTTTTAAATCAATGTGAGGAATGATATTTCAGGTATTTGCTGACCAAAGGCATTGCTGTCTCGTTAACATATACATGAACAGTTCAGAAAATGTAAATCATGACATGTATTAATATCACCGGATAAAATTACATTAGTGATTCTAAATGAATCTGTTATTGACTGACAGAAAATTAAACAGGAACTATTTTCACAATCAAATCAAAGGTGTTTTAGTAATTTTTCAAGCAAAAGTGTTTCAGCTTCTCAAACATGAGGATCTGTTTTTTTTTTTTTTTTTTTTTTTTTTGGCCTATATGATCTCCAGGGTTTTGGAGTGATTCCACAAAACTATTAGTTTACTATAATTATAATGGCCATTTTCTGACATTTTTAGACCAAACAATTAATCTTAGTTTTTAATATAAGTTTGTATCGGCCCTTAATTCATTACAAATTACATATTTTCAAGAAACCTCCTAATGATCCAGTAATCCAGTAATTATGAGACCTGTCAAGTAAATGGTTACTTGCACTGCAGTAATTATAAACTATGGCTGTTTTTTTTTTTTTTTCTTCAGTAGCCTCAAAGTGAACAGTGAGCCTTCTGCTTCTTCCTGGCCTTACTGTTTTTGTCTTGTAAGGGGAAAAAAAAAAAAAAAAAAAAAACAGAAAACACATCTTTTGTCTTTGGTTGTAGATTAATTGAGAGCTCAAGATGTTTGTCATTGACATTCTTACTGGAGTCTATTTTAGGCTATTTTAGCATAAAAAATTAATATTAACCACATGGGGGCAAATGGTAAATCAAACTGTGGCATCACACATATTTATAAATTTAGGGGTTGAGAGTTGATTCCTCATTAAGATGCCTTGCCAAATAATAAAAAAAAGAGAATAACTATAAATATAACAAAAACAAAGGGATAAATATAAAAGATGTTGCTTGATTTCATCGTGACAGCCAAGTCAAACAGCTTGAGTAAAAAACCCAAACACAACCACCCAGTGTCACGCTAAAATCTGATGTTGACACCATTAAAATGCAAACACCATTTTATTTCATTTTCATGTTTCATCCTTTGTTTCTTGCAGAATCTTGTTGTGATTTTTCTTTAACCTTTCCTCACCTCACTCAAGTGTTTGTCTTTCCAGTCTTAAGTAGACTGACTCACAGGTCACCATGAAGTGGATGTTTTCACTATCTCCCAGAGAAAGATTATTTAGTCTTTGCATATTTAGGCACTTCATTCAAACAGGGAACTGGCTTTGTTGGGAAAATAGGGCAACTACAAACAAAACAAAGCTCAGGATGCCATTTCTATTTACCATGGGACTAACGGTGCTGTACAGTGAGGGAACAAACTAATGATGCATTTTGGAAGCACAATCCATTTAATTAGTGAATAATCTGGTCAGATAGTATTATAAAAGCTGTAAGCTTATTTTGAGTTTGTCACAATAACAGAAGTGTAGGGAAAGAACAAAAGAACTCTTTTATGGGAAATACGGGTGCTGCAAAATATACACAAAAAGGAATAGTTGTTCAGGAAGCTGCATTTTCCATTTCCATTCATTGACAGTCATGCTGTTATTGAATGGCATCAGTGACGAAGAAACTGAGACTTGGATGCGCTATGGTTTACTGATTGCAGTTTATCTTGAAATAAATGTAAAATTATCCAATTGAAAGCCTTCAGCTGTTAAGGAAACAAATTTCTCATAATCATTTTGGGGAAATAATAATTGTTTTTTTTCTTTTTTTCCTGCAACTAACGTTGGATTGAAGATGCGCTCATTGCCATGGAGCAGACACAGAGATATTTGGAGTGTAGGCATCTGAGGGAGACGGGGTCTGTGGCTGACAACTGAAGCATTTTGTATATAGCAGACTGAGTAATACACACACACACACACACACACACACACACACATAAAGATACACAAATGTGTTCCAACCGACACACTCGGTGACACCTGCACTCACTCGCAAACAAACAAATGCAAAAGACAGATAGTGACAGGTGAGGTCATGTGTATGCACGCACTTATACACACACATAAACACACACACACACACACCTCTCCCCAGCTCTTGAGTTGATCAGAGACTGTTACAGTGTCACCTCGCTCCCCAGCTCAAACCCCCCAGGAGATCGCTCTCTGTCACTGACGCCACTGTGTAGACAGCCTCACACAGCCCCTGTCTGCTACCTTTGTGAGTGTGTGTGTGTGTTTGTTTGTCTGGGGAAGTGAGAGAAATGTTTCCTCCTTGTGGAAAATGCATACTATTCTATCAAATCTCCCCCATCATGAATTTAGAACTGTTTACAGTATGAATCCAGCAAGCAAAAAAGGGTTAATCGCATCAACATCAGTTTTACTGCCTACGAAATAAAGTAAACAGTTCAAATGTAGTTAACATTGCTGCTTACAAAGTCAACTACAAATGAAGAAAAACTATCCTTCCCAGAGCTGCAGTTCAAAGCGTCTAATTTTACATCTTGTTTTACAGTTTTGGTTACATAAACCAAAAAAAGGGGGGAAAGACATGTTGCACTTAATATTACATTGTTTCCCAGCTGAGAAGGACATAATTCTTTTCATCTCTCACAAGGCCCAGGGAAATGTGGATACTACACACAGAGCAACAAAGAAATAGCACAGACTCTTGTAGTCCCTCTGTTTTGACATCTCCAGGCAGAATGCCACAACTGAGCTAATGGTGTGGTACGTGATAAAATGTAGGTTTATGAGGGATTAGTCCGCTGTGTGTGTGCAAAAGACACACACATACACACACACGAGTGTGCGCGCGCTGGCACATGAGATTCCCCAAGTTTAGCGATGCATTAGTGGTGTTTACGACAGCTTTGAGTGGAGCTTACCCCATGCTCCAGTGCTGCCCCCCACCCACCACCACCACCACCAGCAGCAGCAGCAGCACCGGCAATGCTACGCACACTCACATACACTGGCCACTGAGCCCAGTATGACGGGGGTTTAGTTAAAGACTGGAATTCTCAGTCACAGATGGTCGGGTCAGTGAGATTGGGAGGGATGGTGATGGTGGTGGTTGTGTGTGTGTGTGTGTGTGTGTGTGTGTGTGTATGTGTATGTGTTGTGGTAGATGTGTGGTGTTCATCCTGTTTTCCATACTGTGGGGTTCAAAGGGACAAGAGGCAGAGGGCAGATAGTTTTTGCGAAGATGGATGAGATGAAGGGAGGGAGATGTGGTGTGGGGAAGACAAAGTGGGGCTAGGGATAAGGAACAGGGAGGTTGAATGTTGATAAAGATGACAAGATGGGGGGGGGGGATGCACGGACCTGACTGTTCTTTGTTGAAAAGTCAATCAAACTACTCTGAAGTGACACAACATGACTACACAGAGATGCCCAATGCCCACAAAGAGAGCTGAAACCACTAAAAACGAGCATGACAATGTCAAAGAAACACAAAACAACTTCGAAAAATAATTTAAGGGATGCAAAATGGCTGTAGTCTCAACCCAAACCCAGTGAGATACAAAACGAAGAGGTGTGAAAAGATCTCAAAAAGACATTAAAATAGAGACCACAAAGAGATACAAAACTAGTCACAAAATGACCTTGAAGAGATGCAAAACAACCACAAAGAGACTTAAAAGAACAACCACACTCACAGTCACAAACAAACTACCTCAAAGAGACACTCTTGCTCTTCCTATATAGGCAGGGTGGGGTCCAATTACATAATTCTTCAGGGTCCCAATCTGATCCCCCGATTCAGAAGGTTCTAGAGGAACAGAGTAGGACAAATGTAGGTGCAGTGTACAGGCAAACAACAACATAAAGAATCACAGACCAAGTCACATTATTTTAAATAGAATTTAATTGGCTTTTCCAGTTTGTACTCCAGTAATCTTTACTATATGCATTATTGATCTATTAGTAAAATTCCAAATAGCCTGCATTTAGTGGGGGCACACACTCATGCAATCTGACAGTCTGCGGCTGGCATCTCCAAGTGCTCATAGCCTGAAGCAGTTCTTAAAGCAGTCGGCGCTCAACGCCGGAAAACATCTCATTTATTGTAACAGATTTTGTGTTGACCAAGGAGATGATATTTCTAAAGAAAATAGTCTTGTCTCTAAGCTCAAAGGGAGTTGTGTAGTCCATCTACAAAGTATATTATGTTTTCCTGCTGAGACACAGTACTTCTATGTGTGTGCACGTTATGCGCATGTGGGCACATTTGAGTACACTGGAGAAGTGATTTTTACGTGTGTATGGTATTTTGGCCATTTACTTCAGGCTAGAATTACAAGATATGTAGCAGAAGGTGTGTATCGTCAGTCACTCTCCATACAAAAACACACAAAAAACTGCTCTCCCCTCCCATCTCAAGTGACAGATTAAACATAGGGTCTTTATAATGGAATTTTTTTGGTTTGTTTTTTCTAAAAGATGGGCAGTGTTTGATATAGGACACACATCCACACACACACACACAAACACACACACACTTAGCTAAGAGCTTAACAAACACTGGAATCTTCTTAAATCTATACTAATCCATTATCCTCTGGGTGCGCTCTTTCTCTGGGAGGGAACCGCTGTGTGTGTTGTGCTGTGCTCATGTTGTTTGTGTTAATGCTGCCATAGTTTATGTACCGTCTGAGTGTGTAAGGACATATATGCAGAATATTTAGAGGGAATGTATGTTCCTTAAAAGTCAAATCTCCATTGCAGCTGAAATGGGATTTATATATACACAAAAACTAAATAAAAAAAAAAAAAAACATTTGAAATCCAAAGCAAACAATAAGAGCAACAAACTACTTCTCATACCCTCTTCCTGTGCACGTGCTCACATGTGTGTATGTGTGTGAATTCAGATAAGACTGTATGGGTAATGAGGCAGCATCTGTTGTGTTCTCTACTGCAATGAAACACCAATCAAAGATGATTATGATGTTGACAAAGTTACCCAGCAGACAGCACTTATTCAACCTCTGCAGGAGTCGACTATTTAAAATGGAGCCAGAGAAAACATTTGCGTTGGGTAGATTTGGGTGGAGTTGGTGTGTTAGGTGTTGTATTCTTGTGGCTGTAAGTGATATACATTATTTTTGAGCTGTTGTAGTTATTAATGAGTGGACGAATATTGGATATGTACCCTTGTTGATGAAGAGCACTTTACTTCTCTGAACAGCTGAAAGAAGTGAGTGGGTGGTACACAGTACCTCCTAACGACCACTAGGGCAGATACGGTCACACTGAGGAAGTGTGTGAAAGAATATGAATGAATACAATTAATGGGTATCGTACAGTTTGTGATTATGTTTTAATCATGCACTGATATATACATTATATCAGTGCAAATTTAATATCTTTGGATTTTGGACTGTTGTTTAGACAAAACAAGAAAATGTAGGATGTCAGAAAAATTGTGATGGAGATGTCTCTCAGACAGGTTTTATGAATTTCTGTAGTGTTTATTTATTTATGTATTTATTTATTATCTGTAGTATGTTTTTGGGGTTGCATCAATGGATATCAAATTTCAAAATGCACTTCCAATAAATTTAGTTACAGCAACATGGAAGGATTAGTATAGAGGTTTTCACTATACTTGTGTTAGATGATGCTAAAGTTAGCTTACACTGCCCCATCTGCTGACAGCCAAATATCCTTTCCCACAGTGCATTGAAGCCTGACTTCTGTTTCATTTATTTCTGTTACATCTAGAACTACCTGCTGCCTTATCTTAGCATGAACTTATTTTGACGTTGACAACATGTAGCTATACTTTCTAATAAAGAGCTGTCTAGATGACTTCTATATACTGGATGACAACCAATTTTCTTCAATTAAATCAGGATAAAATAGTCATTCTTATTGACTTTCAGCATATTTCTGACCAGGCAAATGGTCTAAATACTTTTAATTTCCAATTGAATTTGTTAAGTTTAATTTAATTATGCTCTGTATTCATTATTAATGTTATACATTAATTTATTAATTAAATACAGCACTTTGAGAAATTTGTGTACTGTATGATACTGTTGTATAAGTAAATTCCCTTACTCATATAAAAAGACAAATCTTGATTGTTATTGTAATGACAACCAAACAGATGTATGTCAAAGAGCAGGAATATCCTCATGACCAATGGTCTGATTCTGTGAGGCAGATATGTAGTAGGCCTAATTCCAGGAACACATGTTGTTGAGGATTGTTGCTTTATAATACCCAGGAGTTATCTAGGGATAGTGTGAGCCCCCTGTGTTTATCACAGAGTCTTAGCGCTGAGAGCTCTTTCAGTGGAGCCACCATTATCCTGACCTTTAGGCTGAAGATGGTTTGAAGTATTCATAGGAATATAATAAAGAAAAACAACTTGAATGCATGATTGTATTTTTTATTCCACTTTCTCAGTAGGCCCCATTTCTTTTCTCTTTCCTGCTCCACTTTTTCATTGTATCTGCTAATCCAATCCATTCACATTAACTATGATGCACTCAGTATGCATGACCTCAATGGTAAATGTTTTCTCATGCTGAGTGCATGTGCAATTATTTAAGTAGAAAATATAAACTAAGACTTTTCCACCGGATGATACGTTTCATCATTTGAAAAGTATCTCATCTCTGCTTTTACTTAAATTTGATGTACACTGGAAATTCATTAATCTTCTCTTCCATCATGCATCTATCTGTTCTTCCATCCCTGCCTCATCCATTATTCATGTCCCTTTCTACTTTATCTTTCTCTAACATTAACTGACTCCACTTGAGCTGTAAGCAGATACATGTTACCTCCCTATGCATCTATTTACCCATATTATCATCGTCTTGTCCTTTTTCTAAAAGAAACACATTTGTTTTTCATAATATGAATCATGTTTTTTTTCCCCACTCCATTATAGACCTAGATAAGATGACCGTCCTATCCATTTACACAGCAATTATAGCCCACCTGTGCCAGCATGCTGTTGCTGCTCATGCTATTACTTGCTTTCTTGTGCTTATCATTATATCGATATTAAAGAAAAATCACTATGAAATAAGGCCACATCACAGTGCCAACATAGGGAAAGCTGGAGAACTAAAACAAAAAATCTTTCTGAATACATTATAGACCTAAATGAGTACAACCCCATTCGTTTACTCAGGAAATTGAACTAGAATCCACTTAAACTTCCAGCAAACTGCTCTTCCTGTTCTTGTGTAACGTGCAAAATAGTCCACATGCAATTTGATTTGACAGTCACAGTCAACCTTATGAAATCCATGTCTAAGTGGATTATGAGACCATATTTAACAATATTTGTATAGCTGTCATCACCTGTGTATCTACAAACATCAGCAGCTAGGTTATCTTGATAATCTGTATTTTTGAACATATTATCAGTTTTCTGTACACTAAATTTGAAGCAGGAGCCAGCAAGAGGATAGCTTAGGCCTTGGGCAGAGCCCAGCTAGCTTGTCTCCTAGGAGACCCTTGATGGACCACCGTTTTTTTTCCATCTACAATCAGCAAAATACCAATTTCTATTAAAGTATTTCCACTGTGCTTTTTTCCCAAATAAAACCTCAGTGTGATCAGTTACATCATTTTGTAAAAGCCCACAGAGCCAGTAGTGGTTGGCTGGCTAATGGTGCTAGCTCTAGCTCTATCTGTCAAGAGTTTCCAGTTTGCTGCTATTTCTAATCTTTCTGCTAAGCTAAGCTAACCACTTGCTTAGTGTCACTTCATATTTAACACCAAGGCATGAAAGTGGTATCAATCTTTTCATCGTTCAAAACAAGAAAGTGAATAAGTATATGTTTTTAATCTTTTTTTTTTTTTAAAAAAAAAAAAAAAAAACAGTATACTGATTTACAAAAGCCAGCAACATGTTAGCATGTTTCAACCATTCAGCTCACATCTTCCTGTCATAGTCTTTTCTTTTGTTTCCCCCTCTGTCTTTTCAGAGTTTATTGAGAAAGTAGTTTTCAGTTTATTGAGTCAGTCAAGAGTGATAAGAGTAGCATGTAACCGGGCACAGTGATGCACAGAAGACAATGAAAAGGAGTGTGGTGGTGCTTCAGAGACACAGCATCCTGGAGTCTTCCAGTGTTTTGATGTTTATCTCTTTGATCTTGTTGGCTGCTCCACTAAACTAGATGGCACTCAACTGAGAGCCTACCTGTGCCAGTGCTACGTAATTGTCAGAGTATGCCAGTTCCGCAAGTCAGAGTTTCACCAAAAGTTAATTATGTTTTTTTTTTTTTTTTTTTCAGGCCTCATTAGTTGTTTCACATCAGGAGATGCACACATTTTTATAAATATACCTGGGACATAGGATATGCCTGTTCATTGATTATCACTACACCACATCACCACACATTACCTCACACCACAGCTCTATATTTATTCACTCACCATTAGAGCTGACCTTGTACTACTTCAGCTTCTCAGCTTTCCACAGCACTGATGCTATTACCATTTGGCAATGCATGAGGCCACTTTTTAAATCACAAAGTTCAATGGAAAGGTTGGTCAATCCCAAATTCTTTTTGTAAGCTAAGAAGTCATGACCACACCACTGTGTAGCCATTTGGTCTTAAACAATTTGTCAGGTTTTCCATTCCCCTGACCAACCTCTCAACCGTGTTTTGTGTTTTATGAGATTTCACACACAAACACCCAGGCAGGCTAATATACCAGATTTTAAAGGACAAATTCACTGTATATAAGGTGAAAAAAGTCCTGCCTCACTGCTTTGTGTAGGCTGAAACATGGCAATATGTTAAACCCATGGCAACCCCATGATCAGTGATGTCAGTGGGTGTTTTGCATCATCTAGCGAAGGTAAAACACCTGCTGTGACATCACCAGTTGGCATATCAACAACAAACCTCCACCCACGGAGAGCAGTGTGGCAGCTGGTATGATTTAATATGGATTAAGAGAAACAAATGTGTGACATTGGAGGGGATATGTTTTCCTCAACTCCATGAGAGGGAAGATACTGTACAGTTTGTCCCCTAAAGACAGTTACAGGGGCTGTTAAGTATATAGAGTACCTACCATGTGGTATGTACAGCTGGAACAGCTGGAAATGAGCTTCAGTTTTACCCTAACTGTAATTACATTTATTACATTTGTCACACCAGCACTGTGTCCAAAATGACTTATGAATAAACATCATTGTGCGTCAGGTGGTGTCCCATGAAGATTGCATTGTTGCATTGGTAGCAGAATGTTGTATCCATGCCATGGACACTACTTTTTCATTGCATTGTGGAGCTTTTTATGGCCCTATATAGTGCATACATTACATACTGAGGATTAATTAAAAAGTTCTTTAAAGTCACATATTGGCTAAAAAGGAGAGAATGTTGTCTCCAGGGAAATAGCTGGCTTAGAGTGGCATGGTACAGGTGGTGTATTCAAGTTAAAGTACAGAGATACAGATTCCAGTTAGAATTGATTTATTCAGCTGTGGTCTGTAATAATGATACAAACAAAGAAACCATCAGTACAGCAAGCACCATACATCTAATACACACATAAACATAGTCATAGAACTAAGGCTACAAAAGGGACTCAGTGATTCAGTGATCAAATGTATCAGTAAATTAAACACATTACCTCACACGAGGCTCATTGTCAGCATAAATTACCACACTAGCATTAGATAGCATTAGCGAATACACAAGTGAACAAATACACACCCTAACACTTAACCTACACCATATAATATCATCAAACTCACCTTCTAGCATTCACACACAACAATAAACCAAAGGACTACAGGTTAATGGTGAAAAGGGCAAGGGAAAAAACACACCCGATCAGCAGCCGTATTCTGAGAAAAGTAAACTAGCCTTCGGGAAGGGAAGGCATCAGCATCAAGGCTCTCCAGGAGGTCTAGATGCACCCGAGTCCTCATGCACTTGCAGACTATGCCCCAACGCTTCTCTGATCAGCGTCTAATCTTCACTGTAAAGGAGTTGAAACAATCAACACCAGTCGTATAAAAGGGTGGCTTATACAGGCGCAGGCGAGCCGGTGGCAAATCCACCATCTTTGGGACAGAAGGATTGGCACGCCACGCCTGACACTGGATGCAGTGACTCTGACTCTGCTTGACTGCTTCCGTCCCCCGTAGGATCCAAAAATGGTGACGCAGTTCAGCCAGCACTCTTTAAGGTACAGGATGAAGGAGGGTCTCATCGAAATCCTGGATGATAAGCTTAGTCAGAGGATGTTTCGGGTCTAGCACAATCAGGTGGATGGTGTCTAATTCTAGCTGCTCAGCTCTTCGTAACCTCCCCCCGGCTCTGAGGAGTCCTGTATCCTTATCATACTTGGGAGATAAGGTCTGTCAGACATGAATGCCTTGACCTCTTCTGAGAATGACTCTGACTGTGCCTGCTTTAGGAGGAGATTCCCAGCTTTAATGTAATCAGCTGCTTCACTGGGCTAGAGTTTGGAGTTCTATGGCATGGATAGTTGCTTCTTTGGCGCCACATGGGATCTAGTCAGGACAAAGGAAACATGGACTTCCTTCTGGGTGTCTTCTGTCTGTAGGTAAGCAACAGACCCGTATGCTCTCTCAGAAGTGTCGCAAAAGATGTGAAGATCTCTGCTTGATGTCGATGAGTCTGCAGAAGCTGGTGCATAACATCTGGGAATTTCAGTCTGGATAAGGTCAGGAATCTCCTGTTCCCAAGCGAGCCATCTGTCATGGAGGTTTTGTGGCTGGATTGGATCATCCCAGCCGATTTGTTCCTTCCAAAGATCCTGTACCCGAATCTTGGCTCTCGTGGTAAATGGTACAATATAACGTAGCGGATCATATTGACAGGCAAGTACTTTGTAGAGTTGGCTCCTGAAGGTCCATGCTTGATTGGGAAAGCCATAGCTCACTGCTCTCAGATCTGACGTCGGATGGAAGATGTTCAATAACTGGAACATTGCTAGCCCACTGACATATTTCAAAGCCCCCGGTGTGAAGCAGCTGGCGCAGACCATCAACAAGATCCTTAGCTTCCTCCTTTGAATGGGTGCTGTGGAGGAAGTTATCCACATTAAATGACTGCTCAACACAATCAATGAGGTCACTTGTGTCCCGACAGTGCTGCTGCAGGGCATAGAGGGCACAGCAAGGGCTGCATGTAGTGCCAAATGGCAGAACTTGCCATTCATAGATCTTCGGCTCTTCAGTCCTCTTCATATCCCACCAGATGAGGCGCAGAACTGGTTTGTCGGCCGGCAACCTTGGCGCATTGCAGGTCTTTGGTGAGCCATCCTGTCGGTGCTGCGAAGACTTGGCAACATTGCTTCCATAGGAGCACGAAGGGTGGTGGAGTTGGCTCGGCGAAGCAGCAGTGTAGCATATTTCCATACCCCATCAACAGTGACTCTGAGAGTGGACATCTGGAGTAGGTTTAAAGCTTGCTGATCTTGCTTCGTTACCAGCTTCTTCAAACAAAGGAACCATCAGTACAGCAAGCACCATACATCTAATACACACATAAACGTAGTCATAGAATTAAGGCTACAAAAGGGATTGTATTCAGTGATCAAATGTAGCAGTAAATTAAACACATCACCTCACACAAGGCTCATTGTCAGCATAAATTAGTTTAAACAGCACGCTAGCATAAGATAGCATTAGCGAATACACAAGTGAACAAATACACATCCTAACACTTAACCTACACCATATAATATAATCAAACTCACCTTCTAGCATTCACAGCAATAAACTACAGGTTAATGGTGAAAAGGGCAAGGGAAAAAACATGCCTGGTCAGCAGCCGTATCCTGAGAAAAGTAAACTAGCCTTCACGGCACCACATCGAACACACAGGTGTGTTGCGTTCAGGGTTCGTCAGTACAGCTATGGTGAGTTCAATAACGTAGGACATATCAAACTTATACGGAAAACAGACGATCAATGAATGAAACATAATACTTTAAGCAAGTAAACAACATGTAAACAGTGTGGGCTTTATAAAATTGGCTGTTTATAAAGGCTGGCATTTAAGCTCAAGAAAATAATGGAAAACTGTTAACTTTTAGACTAGTACTGGATCCTAAAAAATGGCAAGTATAATTACAAATATCACATTAGCTCTCATTTCCCCTCAAATTAATATATTTGTTTTTTTAAGAGTATTTTCATAGCCAGTTGTTACATCATATACAGAAAAATAGCAGGATAAGATACACAAATGGAGACTGTTTTCACCAGATTTTCCCTGAAAATGGACTCAAAACCATGTTGAGGCTCAGTGGTCTGTACCTTATCATTTTTTGTTCATGATGCTAGTGTCCCAGTTAGCCTAACTGTCTCAGTATGTGATGAATTTGACATCAAAGCTGTCTATCAATACATTTGGTCATAAAATACATGCGTATACAGTATACAGCACACTCAGCATAAACACTTGTTCACTTTTCTCTTGTCTATTTTTTGGTAGCAGTAGTGTAATAATACTAAGGCCTTTGAATATAAAATTTTCTTCGGAGGAAAGACAAAAATAAGAAGGCCAAAGAAACTCAGGAAATGTGAGCATAGTGTGTGTGTGTGTGTGTGCGTGTGTGTGTGGTGGTGGTGGGGTGGGGGGCAGAGATAGATACATAGAGAGAGAGAGAGAGAGAAAGAGAGATAGCAATTTAAAGTTCATTGTCACAATGAGGCCTACTAAGGAGTGTGTATCATGCACACCCTGACCCAGCATAAAACCAAGGCAATTAAAGCCCAGCCACGGACAGGGGAATCGACACAGCACAGCAGTGGAGCGATCCAACATGGCCCTGGTCACACAGAGTAAACAGAGACTGAGGGAGAGGCTGAGGCAACTGGCAGTGAGAGAGGGGAATAGGTTATGCAAATGGCCCTGGCCTCCGACAAAAGGGAGTCAATGGAGTTGCTCCACGCTGACGGGAGCAGAAAGTTAACTACACAAACAAGTCACTGGAGCTTTGAACCTGTTCTCTCCTTCACTCCATGGTCTCTTTCTCCAGCCTGACTTGTTTAACCAAGCTCAGTCTCTCTGCTGATTGTGAAGTTCTGACCTGGATAAAAAAAAGACATTTGGTAATCTTATAATTGCACATTTGATTCTGCATTCAAACCCACCACAACATAAACTCACCTTAACACATTTTCAAGTTTATTTTCACTATCAGAAGCCACATCTTGTGTCTCTACTGATCCATCAAATTCCTCTGTATTCCATTCAACCCACCAACCCTTATATCTTTGCTTGTAGAGTGCAGCTGACTTGAGAGAGAGTGACAGGACGACTGGGTATATGTGGGTATATTTTCATGCCATTCTGGTGGGAGAGACTTGGCCTGGTTTTCAAAGCCTGGTGCCAGATGGTGGGAGCAACTTGCGAGGCAAAGGAGGAGAAAAAAGAAAACAAGCTTGACTCCATAATGCCAAGACCAGATGAGAAGACGTAACCCAAATCACACACACTCATAGACACACAGACATACAATCTTGCATCCTGATCACAACTTCAAAAGACCACTTTAAGAGATGTTCTTTCACAGGAGCCTAAGATACGCTGAGGCATGCTATTGTTGGAATATAAAACCATCTGTTCATCCTACTTACAGGAGCATACATTTACATGTGTAATACAGTTGCAACAGTAAGTACAACATATACATTTTCTCCTTACATGTACAGTACATATCATCTGTTCCTGAGTACTCTATTTTTTTTTTTTTTCATTTCATAATAAGGTCTATTATAAGTAATTGCATGTTTCAGCACTAGGTTATATAAGTTCTCCTCTGGGGGAACAAAAATATACATTGCACTGCTGTGTTCTGGGTATTCAGTTTAGAGCCTTCTTCTCCCCAACCATCTTACTAGTGGAGCATAGTTCATTTACACTGGTAGATATTTCTGTAATCCACTGTTACATTAGGTGAGGGATTGGTCTGCAAGGTGGCAAGCAGTATATATTACCCATCTGGCTATTCCTACATATATCAACTTTTCCTTCCTCATACTGAGAGGACAAGGGGTTGGATTTCGGGAGGGTTTAGCTTGATAGCCCTGAATGTTTGTTCCCAGAGTCTGTAGTCTTGAAAAGTCTATAGATGGTGACCAGTTACTTACAGCTTCAGCAGCAATTACAGAAAAGTACATAAAAAGTACAGGAATAATTAAAAAAAAAAAGAAAAAAAAAAGAATTGTTACATGTTCCATACAGTTAAAAAAATGCCAAATGAATTTTGGAGGACTGGCATTGATCCCTCCACTAAAGTCCCAAAGACATACAAGCTACAACATAAAGCACCGAAGCTGTTCTGGCTCAACACCTTACTAAGACACTCAGTGTTAGGTTTTCCCTCAATCTGTCACTCATCTGTATATGCAGAAGATTGCCTGGTTGCTGTAATGGTTATATGAACTCATGCCATTAAAAGGCCACATGCCATAACCAGATAAAGCAAATCTGAGCTGCCAATCTGTGAAATCAAACACTGTGTAATTGCTCTTTTCTTGGACATTTTCACCTTGCCACTTTCTCCCTCATACAAAATGACTGAAATGTGAAATATGTGATGCACACTGCGAGCAGATTACCATGTACTGCAGGTCTGGATTTGGAGGCAGGGGTGAGTGGGTTCCTGATGGCCAAGGTGTTGTTGTTAGCCAGCATATGGTGAGGCCAGACAGCTTAGACCCCCGTTTGGACTAGTAAAGGGGTACAAGTCAGGTCGGGCAGCCTAAGCACAAAGATTATGCTGACATGACCTCACGAACAGATGATCCTGACTTGTGTGCACCCCTCACATCCCCAAGATGCTGTTGTATTCAACATGCTGCACTGTGTACTTGAAACTACCACCAAATGCAGGTGTTGTCATGTAGGATTTTAAGGCCTGACGTGAACTTTTGTTTCCACAGATGACTGGGATCAGACAAATCGGATGAGGCGGGCATTTTGGTTTAAAGTTGTCTTAATGCAGCTTTTAGATAAAGTTAAGATGCAGCTGACATGTATGTGTCTACAATTGTGTACTTTTAAAGAGGTAACTGTATAAAGTAATTGGATTAGTTAATTGCAATCTATTATAAACTTAATCTAGATTGCAGTGGAATAAATTAAAGTTATTTCAATCTGCCTTCCTGTATTACAATAATGAAGCAGATGAGAGATAAAACCTGAGGCTCACTATACATATTATGTGCATGTTTTAATTATAACGTCCAATATTGCCCATTGTTCCAAATTTAAATGCTTAATGTTAATAACCACTGCTCTCTAGTACAGAGAAATTACAAAACCATTTTAATCACAGGAACTCATTGCCACTGGATTTTCTCTATTTGTTCAGTAATTGGATTAGAACAAACAGAGATGATCACTGAACCCAGCCAGTGAACTGCGTGCCACACAAAGTAGCGATATGTACACTGTTCATGCACACAGAAAATGACCTGCTAACAGCTGAACTGAGAGGATGGCAGTACACTTCACAGAGTTGTCAGTCATCTCAAGGATTCATCTGACAAGCTAAGACTTTAAGGACGTTATGAGGGAAGGTGAGGCCACGTTGCAATCTTCTGAGTGTAAAGCGATCAGGGAAAGCGGATGACAGCATGATGGTAGATTATATGATGAGAGATCAGGTGAAGGTTATGGTGGGGCAAAGTCTAACTGACCTACATACTGCTGTTAAAGTCCTATCAGAAATTTGATGAATGGCGGTAGTGATCAAAGGTCTTCCCTTATTATTTGAAGATTATCCTGGTGCTGGTGAATGTTGGGACAATCAATAATTAATTGCAATGCCAGACACATCTGTCATTGTTTCCTTTATCTGGCTGTAGATTTTTTGAGTCAATCTCAGACTGACCAGCTAAAGGACTATACCACTGGTTTTGCATGGTAGCAGGTCTGTTTGACTGTATTACTAAGCTAATTATGAATGAAAGCTTGCTACATGCTCACAATGACACACAGTTTTGATGTTTCAGTTTAAGTTGATAGGAATGACACTGGTTTGCAAGTATTTGCACATAAATTATTGAAGAAACTCATTTTGACTGGAGGCTGGTGCTAGATGGAAATTTAAGGGATCACCAAAGTTACCACTATTCATCTTTAATGGGCCATTAATATCTGTACCAAATATCACAGCAATCCATGCAATACTTGTTGAGACCTTTCTCTAAAACCCCAAAACTTAATGGTGGTCCCAGAGCAATTACCAAAGTCAGTAGGATTCACCTTGGAAAAAAAAAAAAAAGGTTGTTTAATGTAAAAATATTTCCGTCTGGACCAAAGTGGTGGACTGACCAACAGACAGACCATCATGCTATCCCTCAGGCTTGAGCTAGCATGCCTTACAAGCAGGTCTTGAAACGTGCATGAGTTTTGCAAGTTATCACAGAAAACATTAAGTCTGCAAAACACTTAGTTACAGTTAGTTATGTTACAGTTTCATAGAGATGTAATTAAGTTGCTTTTGCACTGCCTCGTTAGCTTATATATCTTTTTAGGTTGTTGCCTAGATATAAAGCTTATAGCCTGTGATTGTTTTGATTGAACTGCTGCATATAGTTGCCCTTACAGGCATAAAGAGATGTATTGAACAGAACTAAGCTGGGCAGAAGCATAGATTACAAAAGCCAAAAGTGTTACCTCACAACAATAACTGACAGAGAGTTAGAGATATCTTTATTGTCATTGTGTCAAAAATACAACAAGATTAAAACACTGCCTGGCTTGTGCATCTCAACATACACACACACTTCCATACACACATATTGCACATTAAAAATAAATAGGTACAAAGTAAATCCAGAAAAAGCATTGCACACATAGTGAGTGGTTCACATTTGAAGGTGATGTTGCACAGTTAAAACAGTTTGTTTGAATGATGATTGAGAGTAGTGATGGCTGTTGGAAAGAAGCTTTCTCTCAGCCTCGTGGCTCTGGTCTAGGCAGCTCTACACCGCCTGCCAGAGGCAACATTTCAAAAAACTGATGACCTGGGTGTGTGGAGTCTTTTAGAATGTTCTGGGCTCAAATATGTCACAAATATCAATACAAACTTGAATTTTCACTGTAGTAGATTACACAACTTGCAAATTTCAAGACTATACATGATTTTACTACCAAACACAAATTAAAAGAAACAAGTGGATGCCTGGAATTGTGATAAAACTATGTTGTTGTTTTTTAAATCTAAAACTGTTCGACATGCAAATGGTCAGCTAAATTGTTAAGTCCATGATTTATGATTTATATTATATGATTTCTAGTTGAAGAAATGAGACTTAAAAACATACACTGGATAGAGAAGTCTAGAGCTCAGACATGAAACTTCTGAGACTTGGAAGTGACTGTAACAAATAACAAACCCAACTGTGCTTGATTGGAAAAAGGCCAAGACATTACCACCTCTGATTGTTATGACTGTTGTCAAAGCATTCACATAATTTATTATCAATTTATAGCTGTGCTATGAGAGGACCTTATCTTCATTTCTATTCAAAGTGTGCTTCTGTGTTCGGCAAGGCAGATACAGCTGAGCTGAGAGACTCTCTCCAGCCTCTCCTCATTTAGCTCTATACGACAAAGGGAGATGAGTTGCATTTTCGGATGCATTTATTATTCCTCCTCTGTCTCTCTTTTTCTCTCTCCCTCTCTCACACACTCTCTGTCCTTGCTATTAAAATCTGTGGGTATTTTTGTTCCCATTAAATGAATTATACCCATTACTCTCTCTGACAACTCTGCATTGAGTGTGCGCGCCCCGATTTAACATTGTTCTAATTCCTCTCACTATTATTGCAATAAAACATTCATCATAATAATTAACCATTTTGACATCTAATTTAAGCTAATTAATTTGAGAGAAAGAATGCTTGTGTTATATGGAGCTCTGTGAATTGCCATGGAACTTCTGCTAATCATGGGACGGATATGCTTTGAGACTGTACAGAAAAAAAAAACAAAAAAAAAAAAAAAAAAACATACATGCACATATGTTACATGGGTCACCTGTCTTCTAAAAGACAATGACAGTGATCCATCTTGATAATGGCTGCAATGGCCAATACCAGTTAGGATGGCCAAGGGTGGCCATTACTCTGTGCGCCAACATAATGATAGACACTTCACTGAAATTGTCTATTCTTATTGTTAGCACTGTAAACTATCTGGATAGAGGCAATCTAGCTTTTCAAAATCAGGCTATTGGTTTTCTCCATATTGCTCTGCTGTTATGGATGCCTCTAGGCGGCACATTGATATACTGTAATTTGCGTGTCTTTGTTCCCTGCATTTGGCTGAAAGCTTTTTCTGTTCAGAGATATGCAAGTGCAAACAGCAATAGGCAGATATTGTTATTGGCACGTTGTTATCCTTATGATGAGGCAAACTCTTGCATAGAAAGCATTTTGAATTCAGGTATTAATTGTGTCTTTGAAACTCCACTTCAATTGTGCCAAGTGCTATCTATCTATCTATCTATCTATCTATCTATCTATCTACCTACCTCCCTATACAAAGAAATTACTTGTAAAGAAAAGCTTGCAAAGAGCTATGTATATTAGGGTCAGCTAAATTAACTGCCACGCAACAACAGATTTGTCAGCATTTCAAGCCAATAAGTACACCAATATAACTCTTTTTGCTGTAACATTTGGTAGCATCACAGGCTGGATGCACATCTTCCACCACAGTGACACCATTAGATGATATTTAATGTGAAATGTCTTCAGCAGTACTGCGACAGGTATATTTATCATTCATGCTAATAGAGTGTGGAAACACTCATTTTGTCTAATGTTGTACAAGTCATTAATTAAACTTGCTTCCAAAGTGATTTGTTAGCATGCTCTGTGGAAGTGCACCAGTGATAAATACTTATGTCCCAAGAAGAACAGATTGTCAGACTGCAAATATAAATTCCTATTAAAGGTGCATGAGAGTGAGAGCTTGGGCAACTTTTTTATTTGTCATACTAGACAGGCATATAGACTGAGTTGATAAGGTTCCATGGTTGAAGAAAAAAAAAACCCATGGCTCTAAGGATGTCAGTGTTAGTCAATTGGTCTACTACCTTGGACATTCATGGTTCCCAGAGGATGAAGCCTACAAATTTTGGTGACCCTCTGACTTCAAGCATCAACAGCAGGTTTACTTTTTTGTGTTTGTTTAGTGGCATGTCTTCACAAGTATGGTGCAGGTGTTCAAGGTGTCCAGAGGATGAATTCTAATGTCTTTGACAGTCCCCTGACGTTCATCTTCAACCATCAGCAGGTTAAAGTTTCTCTTACATTGTAAAATATCTAAACATCTATCAGGTGGATTGGTAATAACATTTTGTGAAGACAGTCATGGTCTTCAAACAATGAATTTTCATGACATTTTCTTCTAGCAACACCTCACACTTTTGTATTTTATTGTATTGTAATATTGGATTGAAGCATTGGATGGATTTACATGAAATTTGGAACACAAAATGACCTCAAAATAAATAATAATACGTTTCATGATTCCTTCACTTTTTGTCAAGCACCATCATCAGGTCAAAACTTTAATTTATCAAATACTTTGGTATAAGCAAAATATGCTGTGCTCAAGATGGCATTGAGCTGAAGGCACTGCACTCTCTCCTGGATAGGACGGGATTCCCTCATTGTTTCATTGAGGTTTATGTACGTGGTGATTTTCTGTGGCATGTGAAAGAAAGGTTTTTGTGGTTTTTTTTCAATTATGAGCAGTGTTTCCGAACTTGAATGCTTTTTTTTCTTTTTTTTCTTTTTTTCAAATATTAGTCCTTCAAACTGGCAATATGTCAGAGTTGCTTTTACACTGTATTCTGTACCTATATATATATATAGGTGCTTCAAAAGAATGACTCAGTATCAGAAGTTTTTTCATTCCATTTTTAAGCTCAGATGCCTTATAAGCATAGTTTTTTGGTAAATCCATCACGGTCTAAGAAAACTTTATACTGAATGGAAGGACTTATAAATGTAGCCTGGGAACATGCCAACAATTATCCTGAAATATGAAAACAGTCTCCCATTTGTTATCAGCTTCTTGAGTACAACATAAAGACATCATAAATTGGAGTGGTATCCTCATATCTTTCTTTGTATCAGAATTGTACAAAGTGCTCAGAGATTTTTTTTTCTATTTTCTTTTTTCTTCTGCAACTCAGGCAACATGCGTTTAATCACAGGAATCCTTACATCTTGTGCTGTTCACATAGAAACACTGCAAGCAAGAATGACTTATCCTTTGAAGGACATATAGTTATAGTGTTTCCTAGAATAAAACTCTATTCATGGGAACAATTTCAAATCAACAGATGAAAAATATATAAACATGTAAATATAAATAGAGTTTGTTTCTCTCCTGAATTCTTCCTTCCTCTTAGTGAACTGGTCCTTTATTATCTAGGTTTGCTCTTTGGTTGTTTTGACAACTTCTTCCTTTCCAGTTCTATTATTGGTTTTATCTTCTCTTGAGCATTGAAATATTTGTAGAAACTTTTCCTCTTGAGTTTTTTTATTTGATGAGGGTCTCTTTGGACCAAATTATTTCATTTCGAATATGATTAACAACTAAAGCTTGGATGTTTTTTTTTTTGTTTTTTTAACAGACCTTGTTGCACATCATCTTCTCTCTGTAGTCCATCATTTAAAGGGGCACGCCGCTGCTTTTACACACCAAGGCCAACTTACTCCCAACATGGAGTAAACAATTGTTTAATATCCTCTGTGGCTGTGAAAGGAGCTGTCATAAATCAGAACAAAGGGGGTGCCCTCCTAGCCAAATGGTTAGGGCGCGTACCATGTGGGCCCTAGTGGTCTGAGTAGGCGGACCCTGGTTCGACCTGATCCAGCTGGACCTTTGCTGCATGTTGTTCCCCTACTTTCACCCCGTTTCCTGTCTCCCTCTCACTGTCCTCTAAATAAAGACAGAAAAACCCATTAAACCCCTTTAAAAAAATCAGAACAAAAGCCATGGTACCAGGGTCTCACAAAGAGATGCTGTTGGTTTTATAATGGGAAATGTAGGATCCAGGGTTTTGAAAGTTTGACCTTTAGTTGAGGCTAAAAGGCAAGATATTCCAGCTGCAGCTATGTTCAGAATGTCTCTTGTAAGTTCCCCCCCCAGCTCAAACGTAAAAATGCAATACTTTAAATTGCTGGAGTACTTCTGATTGTGTGTGTTGTCCAGCAGTGGTGTGCACACTGTGGTGTGGAGGATTGCCACTGTTTTTGCTCTAAGTGCCAAACTGACTTTTTTTTAAAACCTTAATTTATTAAGCATGTCTGTGTCCTTGACATTGTCATGATTAGTTTTTGCTGCAATTTCAAACCAGGTGGCTAAGGGGCACCTGGCATGGTCAGACTAAAGGCCTAGAAAGAGCTCTTTAAGTGCCCCTTCTCTTAGTTCTAGTACTGTTCCGGTGTAACCTTAGGGCCCCTAATCCTGCACAGGTGAGAGGTGCCCTTTTATATTTTTACCCCTTAGAGAGTGGTCCCTCAGTCTGAGTTGTGTTTATGCATTTCCACATAAGTTTGAAAATACCCCAGCTGAATTTTTTCAGTCGTGACTAAACTAAAATTCATGATACATATCTCAGGAAAAATCTTCTATCATGTTCTTTTCAATGCAGTGTCCTGTTGTCACTTCCAAACATGCTTACCCATTAGTGCCAGGGAAATTGATGGGATGCAAATGTGTGTGTGTGGGGGGGCACACAGGTATGAAACAGCACAACATTCATGGCTCAGTCTGCCAGACTTCTGTGGCTAACGGCATTAGTTCTGCCTCAGTCACAGTTGGAGACCCCACAGAGGAAGAGACTTAGCCGCGATGAGCCACCCAGGAGAGAGTAAGCGATCAACTGTGTTTACTTCTAAACTAAGTTTGCGTGCGCTGGGGAAGGTCTGTGTATACATGTGTGTTCTGAATCTATGTATGCTTTTACAATATCATCATCATCTCTGTGTGTGTGTCTGTGCAGGTGTATTCTTGGAAGGCAGTTGAGATGTGGAGACAAGAGTATTTCTGGAATGGGTATGAAGAAATGGTTTGGCATACGTATGCACGGATTTGAGTGTCTTGCTGTGAAATGTTTTTCAGGGAGATGATTAAGGTTTATTAGTATGGGACTGTACAGGCCTTCTACCTGATAGTCAGATGTCGCAGTGACTGCTGCATGAAATTCATTGACTTAATAAGGAGGACAGGCTGGGTTTTGGCTGGCAGGGGGGCACCAGCAGCTTTGTAAGTGTTTGGGAGATAAAAGGCTATGTGTCTGTGTGCTTGTGTGTCTGTCTGTGTGAAGAAATCTGTCTGGCTGGGGTGTAAACAATGGCTAAAGGAGTCTTGATAAAATGTCACCAGGGCATTTGACCTTGTTTGACAAATTAAGGAGCAAATAAATAAATCGGCTTGGATTGCATCACCACAGGGGAGTAATGCGTAAGCATTTGCACGCACACACACACAAAGAGAGAGAGAGAGAGAGACAGACAGACACAAAATAGAAAAGGCAGAGTTTTAAAATTTTAGGATGTTGTGTCTGGGGTTGGATTCACAGAGTTGGGTTGATAAAGTGCCTGGATGAAACAGGTTTCATATTGAATCTGTATATGCCATTGATCCTTTTTATTAGCAAAGAGCAATGTAGAAAATATTCAGGTGTAGCAGGCTTGTCATTTTTAGCTGATGCTTAGTGCCGCTTCAGCTGGTTGAAGTGATAGAGATTGCAGTTGTTGCTAATTTAGATTAACCTACGTAACTTGACCAAAGTCCAAAATGAAACTCTTGGCGCTTGTCCATCTCAAGAGGGTTCCTAAATTTAACCAGAGATTACTTGTCAGGGAAACACCAATCCACAAACATGAGTTGACTGTGTTTTTGAGTGATGAGTGATGAGTTTTCTCATGTGAAATGGTCACATCAATTTCAGTAGCTGGAATTTCTCTTTGATCAACAGTTAAAGCTTATCACACACACACTTGATATTTCTATGTGTCAGATGCATTTAATCCACTCCTCACATCTTATGCTGCTTATCTCATTTTCAGGTTGTGTTTACAGGTTATTAATACTAATTAAGCTACTGCTCAAAACTGTTGTTTTTCTGCCTTCTCAGCTACCAAAATGCAGACTTTAATTGAATCCTTAAGTTAAGCAGTTAGGCTTAGGATTATTGAGTGATTTAGTATATTTATTTTAGATGTAATGTTGCACCCACATGAAATTGGGTGACTGGCAAGGAACATATTTCTAAAAGGATAAGCAAAATTGAAACAGCAGAAGCAGAGACATCCTGAATGTTAGGCAGTATCATGGGCCAAGCTCAAAAATGCAGGATCCTAGAATGCCCATAATGCAAAAAATAAAGATAAAAAATAGTAGATTCCTAGCAGACAGAGACAGACAACATTTTCAAGGTCTTTTTTGTTTGTTTGTTTGTTTGTTTGTTTTTGTTGAACTCTAAACCAAACTGAATTTGATAATGGATTTGTGTCTGGAGGAAAAAACCTCCTATCAAACACTAACTCTAGATACATCCTAGTTTGTTCATTAGTACAAATAATGAACCAAATAACATTGCTTATGACAGTTAATGTTTCCATTGTTAGATGTAAAGCCTGCAACCTGCCTACCTTTGTGCGTGCCTTCCTCCTTTTCTTTTCTTTGCCCGAAGGACTCTCTCTCTAATCCTGGTCTCTAATGAATTTGGTCCTTCATGCCCCACTGTTCACCTTGAAACTCAAACTGTCCCTCTCCATCAGGGTCACATACATGTGTTGCTTTGGGTTGAATACAATACTTGCCACTCAAAAATAATATTGCTTTTTTCTTTCCTTTTTCTCCCTCAAACATCACTTTAACTTAGCCTTGACTTCACCACACAGCACACTTTCTCAGTAAATGTCTTAAATTAGCACAGCATGATGGCTGAAGAAAACTGAAAAGGTTTCTTTGTCCAGCTATACTTCAGTATTAGCCCATTAGCTAAAATGCATTATTAGCAGAACAAATTCTACTGATCTGAGCTAGCTCAGTCTAGCTCTGATATTCACTGACAAAACTGTAAATTGTCTCACATAGATTAGAAACCACTTATGTGCGACAGTTATCAAAAATACTATCGCAAAGGAACTTAAGGCTCACTGAAATTTCTAGCTCATAAATTCTGTTTGGAAGGGGTAAATAAACAGAGACTAATGAATAGTAGAACACAACACTGCTGCTGCTTTAATGTTCAACCTGAGTTAAAACTTTCAACTGTATGACAGTAGAGGAGTTTCAGTGCATGGTTTTCATTGTACAGCAATGAAGTATTCTGTATACAGACACTGTATGTTGCAAAGTTACAATGAATTTGCTGCAAAATTTGCTGACTTTTTTTTCTCCGTATTGAATAAAAAAAGACGTTTAAAGAGATTATCATTGTGGGTTCTGGGAATTTGTACTGGGCATTTTTCACTTTCACTTTACTGACATTTTATAGACAAAATGATCAATCAAGCAAAATCTAGACACGTAAATTGATAATGAAAGTAACAATCGGATGCTCCTGAATGAATAGTGCATAAAACAAACAAGGTGCTTTTGCATTATTTGCTTATTTTTTCTGAGCTATCACCAGAGCCGTCCACGCACACTTTTGTTCACTTTTTCCAGCTGTCTGTTGCTAAGAGGAGGAGGAGGAGACTTTGTCTATCAACAAATAAGATTGTTGAATACCAAATGGTAATTTCAACCCAGCACAAGACAGCATGATCTTACCCTGAACAAGCATAATAGGAAGAAAAAAAGGCAAGTTTAATACCAAATAATATATGTACTAGGTATTGAAACACTGTGGTGCAGCCCAGATAACAATTTCATCTCATACGACCACATAGTAAAAGAAAAATCCAATTTCAACTCTTTGTGTGAGCTACAATGCAACATTCATGTATACGTTAGCACAGACCGCTCCTAAATGGGTTTAAATAACCAGACTGTCTTGTAAAATTAACAAAGTTACAAATAATGTAACACACAAAACAAGCAGCTAACTGCTTAACCTAAAATTAGTTTGAAATTCATTGGGTGTAATAATTACTTAAGGTTCAGTACTTTAGAGAGACTTCAGTTGCTTGAGTAAAACTGAGTGGAGGAGCACAGCTACCATAATTTTTACCATCTGCAGAATAGTGGCCTCTTTGAAAACTACCGTGTAAATTATGCACAACCCTCTACTCATCTTTCAAGTTCATGGGGAAATATGCTCAAATACAGACACATACACACACGCACAAACCCTTTCCTCTTTCCCAGAGCTTCTCTTCCTTTATCTAATCTGTGTTTTATTGAATATGGTAATTATAATGAAAGGCCTATCTCGCACTTGGTTTAATTTGTTTTTGTGTCTTTTTTCTGCTCTCTTGCTCTCTCCCTCTAGTGTGTGTGTGTGCCAGTGCATGAGAGAGACACCACACGTGCTAATGAGTGTGTGTTTGTGTCTGAGACAGTAGTCCCTGCTCTGACACACCGCGTTACAGTGGGACCTTTGTAATGGGGAAATAAGACATGGCTGCTGATGTCACTGAGGTTTAACAGTCGCTCTGGGGAACAAGATGCACACACATGCGCACACACAGCGTGCAGGCAACCCAAGACATCAACAAAATTCTTCCAGCATCAGGCCTGTGGGGGGTTCAGGGGATTAAATACAACACGTAACCTTGGAGACCCGCCTCTGGTTGGCTGAAACATTTTCGCTCTTGGTGCTCCTGTGGGGTTGTTTGTTGTTTGTGCTCTCGTGTTTTGTCGATAAAACCTAGAATGCTTGATTATGCTTAAAAGGCTGAACCATGCAGTTCCAATTCTGCCACCCAGGTAAGGACAAATTTGACGCACCTCGTTCTTTTATTCTCTCTCACCGTTAGTCACTCATCAGGACCTCAAAGACGCAGTGAAATTAAATACAGAGAGGAAAAAGGGAAAAGGTTGTCGGTTTCTTTTCAACACAGCAACAAAACAGATTCTGTGCTCAGAAAAAAAACATAGGCAAAGTCACAAAAAAATGCTCCTACAGCCCATTTTCTCTCGCTTTCACAGGAAAACCAAGAGAATCAATTCCTCTTTTGTGGCCCTCATTTTTTTTGTTCCATGATTCTAATAAAAACAACCTCCATTTAAAGAACTTCTTTGAGCTCCAGACACTGCCGGCAGAGTTGCCTTCTTCTTCTCTTCCTAGTTACTATATATTTTAAGTGGCAGTACAGTGAGAGGACACAGCAGGAGATGTATAGTTACTGTAATGGGGAGTCTTTCGATATAATGACTCCATTTGACTGGGGTCTGGGGAGCCTTGTTTCAAAGCATTAACTTTAATGTTGAGCTGCTTCCACTCACTCCATCGTCTCTGATGCTAGGCAGTGTTAATAAGTAGGAGAAAGTCTTACTGTTACCACAAGTCACACTCAATGGCTTTGAATATGAAACCTGTGGATTATGTCATTTTGTGTGTGTGCGTGTGTGTGTGTGTGTGACAAAGAAAGAGAGGGTACAAGCAATAGCAGTAGCTGGTCATAGCCCTCACTTTGAAATTACTGGTTTTGTGCTATGGATGAAATACTACACAGTGCACTCTCTGAAGTAAACCACACAGCTGGGTATGCACACTCACAGTGTCTTACTGAATAAATTCTCTCTTAGAGACTTCTTACAAAATGAGACCCAGAGATGTGGTTTATTCAACATGCTATGTACTTCAGTTTCTTTGTGTGTGTCTCTACTTCACTCTACTAATTGATTTTATTTTTCTCATGGCAGGTCATGGTGGATGTTAACCCAGTAAATCAGGGTTGGGTCTTGTGTACATGTGCATGAATGAAGGACAAAGCATATTTTATTCATTCATTATCTATACCGCCTATCCGTTCATGGGGGGCTTCATGTTTTACAGATGCATCACAGATTATACACAATGATGTAATGGCATGCAAGAGTGTGTGTGTTCTTGATATTTTAAACAAGCATGTTCGCTATGCGTTGTTTGTTTCCTATGTGCATACATGCAGTATCACTTTATGAGGTACCGCCTTTTCTCTCTGAGGGCAGATGTGGCTTGTTTCCTCTTGTCTCCATATGCAAAATGGGATGAAAGTGCCTCAGGAGTGTCACACAAGGGGCTTCCCATTGTGACAGACAGTGTTAGATTTCAATTTCTCCCTCCACTGCTACTGTCTCACCCTCTTTTTTCATATATACATTCTCAGTGTATATACCTTGCCTCAGTACACAAATTTCACACTTTCATTAAAAAGACAGTTGCCAAAAAACAAACCTATGTTCTCCCCAGCACAGTTGCTGAGTAAAAAAGGCTTGAATGAATGTTTGGCATCTGTTAACATTACAGCTGTTAGATAAATTGCATATTAATGTTGAACAGCCAACTCTGGATGTACAGTATAGTATTTCAAGGCTGGAATGTTATTCACAAAAGGGAATGACTGCAAAATATGCAAGCAGTACAGTAACATATCTGAAATTATACTGTGGTTGTAAGATTTTTAAAGCTTCAAATGTCATTACAAGAAAGGATTTCTGGATCACAAAAGGAATGAAATGAGACATACAGTATTTCCTGAAATATTGTGGTGAGCTTCTGAAGAGAAACAGTTGAGGAGGTGCAGAGAGTTTAGCAGAATGTTTGACTTTGTGGGAAAGAGGTTTATCAATCTTGCCTCGAGCTAGATGAGAAGATTGATTCCACTCTCTTATCTGTGCATTATGCATGGAGCTGGAGCCAGGAGGTGATTAGCTTAGCTTAGCATAAAGACTGAAACACCTTCACTGGTTATATCTCCAAAGTAAAAAAAAAAAAAAGAAAGAAAAATGAAAAATAAAAAATGCCATCCAGTACCTCAGAAGCCAACAAATTAACACATCATGTCCTTTGTGTGTGTGTTTGTCTGTTTATTTGTTTTGTTTTTTGTTTTTTTTACATTTATACACAATAGTGAAGACAACAAGTTGTGTTTTAACAGGCATGAATTACATGCTGTAACTCTTGCTGGTTAGCAGCCAGACATGTTGTTAGCAAAAAATAGTTACAGCATGTATCTTCACATAAAACCACATCTTATTTAAGGTGAGGAAAGATACAGTGTGTTAATTAATGAGCTCTGGATTTGGTGATATGCAGATTTTTGAACTGTCCACAGAGCCAGGCGAGCTGTTTCCTTTTGATTCCAGTTTTTTATGCTAAGCTAGGCGAACCACATCCTGGCTCCATGGTCAATGCATAGACGTAAGAATGGTATTGATCTTTTGGGCAAGAAAGCAAATAAGCATATATCCCAAAATGTAGAATATTTCAAGCTAACATTATTTGCTCTTTTATTTTTAACAGAGCAAGAGGGTTGGGGAGTGGTCTGCCCTCAAGACTCATGTTAGCGCTAGCTTGATTTCCAGAGTTAGTTTCAATATATCGCTTTCATGAGAATGGCCTCATGTGACTGTGTCCAATATATGATGTACACAATTGACAAATTGTCAAACAACATGACAGTCAAATAAAAATGAACACAAAATAACTCAGTCTTGTAGTTCTTTTTGAAATTTTAAACCGTTTCAGTCACACAGTATATTGCGTTAGATGTGCACAAAAAGACTTTGATCAGCTGAGAGTCATATATTTTGGGTTTTGGGTTACATCACTTCTGACAGGGCCGTACCATCAATAGTGCAGGTCTGTTTTTGATGATTGAGTAACAAGTAAGTAGTCTGGCTAACACACTCTGACTCTGAACTCTCTACATGTCAAGTCTAAAAAAGTTGCAGAATAAAGTTCAGAGTCAGTGTGTACTTTTTCTTTGATCTTGTCAGCATATCTCACTGATAATGAAGGGGCTTGCTGGTTAGACATCCCCATTTGATCTAATGAATCCCAGTCATTGACTTATCGGAAAAACAGCAGTGTCATGGCTAGTGTGTATGTGGTTTATAAACAGTATTTATGCAACATCACATATACAGTATGGACAGTTTTGTCAGGAATAGTTCAAGTTTGTGGATTAGATGAGATTTTGTACTGAGCAAGGCTATCCCCCTGCTTCCAGTTTTAATATATATATTGTTTTTACTATTACTATTTCAATATTTACTAGCTTTAACTGATATGAAGTGTGATTTTTCTTTCTGTTGTTTTGCCATATGAGGAAGGAGCTTGCCACTGCAGCACAATTAAGAAACTTGTCTTGCAAACTTTCCTCTGATGTTTCAACCTCATCATCTAGTTTTGATTGCAATCAGCATAAAGTATCTCTGTAGAAAATTTGTTTTTCCAGTGTTTTCATATACATGTAAATGTGGTGTCACAGTCAGTGATGGATGCTGGCATACACAAAAATCAAAAAATGATGATTAGCTGCAAAATTGATAAATGTCATTCATCTCAGCTACAGTTATCAGTTTAATCTAAGTCCATTTTGGGCCTTTTAAGGTGAAGACTCCTGCCAACATGCAGAATCAAAATATGGAGCTGCTTCACTACATGTGCACCGGTTGGACTGGTACACACACCATATTTATATGCGTGTGTGGTGCATGTGTATCAGCACATGTGTGTCTGGAGGCCTCTGTCCTCTCTTGCCCGTCTCCCCAGGCAGAAGACCCCTGTCTTGCCTGCCATTTCTCAGTCTGACAGCTGAGAGCTAGACAGCGGAACGAGAGAGGAAGAAGGGAAGGAGATAGGGAGGGAAAAAGAGGGGAGGCAGGGCTTGAATGTGAGGAAGGTGGATAGAAATGAGAGATTTTGGCAAAGAGGAGACATTGAAAAGGGGTGGCTATCACTAGATCACCCTCCCCATCCCCTCTTCCCCACCTTCCCCTCTTTGGGGACCAGGTGTTCTCCTTCTGAGAGGGCACGACTGGACAGGAAAGAAAAAAAAAGCTACCCTCATGTTTCACTTGGCATCTCTGCACCTGCATCTGCAAGGTTGGGAGGTGGGGAGGGGGCAGAGACAAGGCGTCAGATAAGGCTGGTCTCCAGAGGCTACTGGCTTTGTTGTTACACCACCCTACAGCAGACCTCTGTGCCCCCACCAACACCTCTCCCTCTGCCTGACACATCACCTTGAAATGAATGCCAGGCTTTGAGTCAGCAACCCAAGCGTTTCTCTTTCCTCAGACCAAACTCTTTCTGTTTTTTTCCAGCTGGTCAGGTATTTTCTGTTCTGCTCTCACTGTTACTGTTTTTAGCTGTGTATGTGACAGCTAGGAATGAGGCAGGCATTCTCTGTTTTTTTTTTTTGTTTTTTTTTGGTTTGTTTTTTATTAATGGGCTTTATTTACCTATTGCTGCATGCTTTCTATTGGTTTTGTCTTATTAAACGGTTTGTTCAGCACTCAAGTCACAAACCACACTGTTTCATGTTGTTGGTTGTAAAATCAGTTTTAACTACCTTTAAATCTCAATTTATTTTCCCCTGCATCCATGAAGGCAGTTCTTCTTGTTCTAGCAGCATACCAGCTTTAACTCAGCCCTATTTTTATTTTTATTTTTTATTTTTTTTTGGTTTGGATGCTATTGCTCTCAGTGATGTTTGTTCTTTCATACTAGTCATCATCATCCCGGCTCTGTGGTAGGCTGCATGTTTGTCTCTGTCAGCCATGGTGCGTTACAGCCTAGTGCTGGAGGCTTAGGTCTGTCCTCCACTGGGTTGCTCTCCCCTTGAGGTCAGGGTGTGAGTCAGAGGCCTGATTCCGTCACCCCAGGTTACCAACTCACTACTTCCTGTCCAGAATATAGAATGGGAGGGGATGGTGGCTGAGGGCAAAATGTTTCAGGCCCTGTGAGCGTGTGAGTGTGCTTGTGTGTGCATGCGTCTGCTGGTAGAGTAATTGTGTTCTAGGCTGAAAATCTTTTGTTTTTTGCCGTGGAATGACAGAGCCAGAGGAGTGACATATCTTGTCTTTGTATTCAGGAATGTCATTTTACATACAGTATGTGATTGTAGTGTCCACTGGCATTTGTCTGAAAATCAAAACAAAAATTAGAAAAATGGGCATTAGACAGCTAAGTCAAGAATTATTCTTTAAAGCTTTAATGTTTGACTTTGGACAGTAAATCACTTCATAAAGTTATGTTAACAGTCAGATAACACTCACATATTTGCTTATTTAATAGACACTGAGCAATGTTAGCATTCATTGTCAGTGGAATTTGTGTTCACTTAATAAATGTAGGTCCAATATCAACTCTCCTTATAGCTTTGTTCAGTCTCCACTGAATCCTTAGCAAAATATCTGGCTCTATCTGACAGCTAAATGCTTATATTTGTTCACTAACTAGTTGCTAACTTATGCAATGGCAGGTAGGATTAGTGGGATTATGCAGACTGTAAAACAATGAGCTAAAAGACGCTAAAACAGTTAGCAGACCTGAGGGGAACTGCATAGAAAAAACATCTATTTGTCCAGGATTAAAATTGGTATATGATCAAAGTAAAATATGTTCTTCAGGACTAAAAACACCCTTAAATTTAAAATCAAAAAGCGTGTTTAAGGTCATAAATGATAGATCTGCCTGTCTAGGAGTGTCAGACAGGTTTGGAACAAAAGTGATTTGGAGAAGGTCATCTTAGGAAACAACAACAACAACAAAAAAAGTGCCTGACTCCTTTTCATTCCTGGGAGCAGATAAGAAAAGCGCAGATGAAGGTAATTTTAACCTGGATGGCTTTTCTGGTACAGTCTGTCCAAGAGTTATCAGACTGTAAAAGATGCTGTCAACAGCATCTTTAATAAGACCTGAGAAAAACTGAAGACAACATGAATGAAAATAAAGAGTGTCTGTTTCTAACACTCTACACACTCTATCAAGTCAAACCACAGATTAATTAACCATGTTGTGTTTAATCAAAAATGTAATTAAAAATGTTTTGTCCTCAGTCATTTCCATAAGTGATTTCATTTAAAAAATAATCTTTGGACTTATAATGCCTCATTATGCATTCAAATTACTGTTTAGCAACCAATACTTCTTTTAAAGGTTATATGTTTAAAGGTCTGATTCCAGTGTGTCTTTGTTTCTCTGTGAAGTGAAGAGGTTTCAGTCAAGTGAACTAAAATCAATTCATGCTGACAAGTTGTTGCTCTTGTGTAACGTCTTGACATTGTGACATCATCCAGACAACCATTTGGCCCAGGTGGCAAACACGGTGTCAAACCTGCCTTACCTGAGGTGAAATGAATAAAATGAACAATTGTTGGATGGAGTTTAGCAGGTGGAAAGATTCTGTTAAATGCACACAGAGTACGTCCAGGTCAACAGGGCAGTGAGGCTACGTCTGCAGGTCAATATGTTGTGGCAGACCTAGCCAGCCAGCAGATAAGGAAAGAGATGGGAGGAGAAATGGGCATCGGGGTGCACACTGTAATAGCTGTCTGCTCTGACCTGATGAGGTGGCTGGGGAATAGAGCCCAAGGATGCCTGAGTGCATGTGTGAGAGTGTGGGTGTGTGTGTGTGTGTGTGTGTGTGTGTGTGTGTGTGTGTGTGAGAGAGTGTTGACTGATGGGCCGGCGAGGGATAAGTAGGCAAAGGAGGAACGAGAGCAGTATGTGCGTCCAGTTTGTACATGCGAGTCTGCATGGACGTGCCATGTAGCACATGTGTGAATGGCAGGGTGCATATGTCTGATGAGGTGGCAGTAGTGAAAGGTGATAGGGCCGGGCTGTGTAAATGATGGTTGATGAGGTCTCTTGAAAGTCTATTTAGCCAGAGTAATGAAGTGCGTCTGCCAGGGGAAGAATATGAGGGACGGGCGCGGAGACTCAGACAGACTGCTAGGTCACCTCACTCAACCTTGGATGGAGAGAAGAGATAGACATGATGATTCAGTTGTAATGACTCTTACACTCTCTGTCAACAAGACAACCAGATCAGGTAAACCCATAGCCATTGACAGAATGTCAGTCTCTACCTGCAGGGTTTCTTGCTTGCCCTATGAAATCAAGATGTTTCCCTGTACATGGTCAGTTTCTTAGCACTAGAGCTTGATATTAAACTTCTAAATATATAATATTTTAGAATTTATTTCTTATTTGTTGAACCATATCCTTGACCATATCTCGCTGCAGTAAAAGCTTGTAAGTGAACCTTGAGTTTAGAATATTTTATCACAGATTTTCGAACACTTGCTGAAATGTGTCAGTATCATTGTAAACTGTAAAGCAGTCGTCAGCAGGGAAAGAACATTGTCAGCAACACATTGTGCAATTTGGCGTAATTTGTTAAACAGGTAAACATATGTTTATACCATATTTCAAAAACTGAAAAAGAACTCTTTTGATTCAGAATCTCAGGTATTGCACAAACAATACCCACCCACTGTTTGCCATGACATTACAGTTCATTATAGAGAGGTAAAATGGGCATAACATCTTGTTAACAAAAGGGTAATACTGGGATAATACACATTATTACACAGTTACACATGTTAATGTCTCTGTAATAACAGTGACAAAGTCTCAATCTGACACGCAGCCCAGTTCATGCATTGATTGGCCGGATGTGTGGAGGTGAAAAAGTAGGCAGGGTTTGAATTTCTCTGGCCTGCTCTCTCTCTCTTTTTTTAAATTCTTCACACAGCTACTTCCATCAGGTTTGGTACAAACCAATGCAAAACTACAAATGCCAGTGGATGTAGTACACCCTTATCTGAGCACCTATCACAACCTGCCTTCACATCTGGCAGTTCAGAACAGCTGTTAACACTTCATATCATCAGTAGACATGTCATAAGAACTTGTTCATTTCCAGCACAGCCCAGCCTTAGACTTGTTTATTTGTATAAATTAATGAGAGCATCATATGTTGACAGCAGCAAGGTAATACCAGGGTAATGTCATATTGTTATATTGTAGGGTAAGGTTCTTTCAAGGGGAAAATATCAAGTCTTATTATAGTAAGAACGGAGGAAAAGGGGATAATCGACGTTACCGAGATATTATCCCCACCCCCCCAACCCCTTTTTTCTCCCCCAGTTTTCAGTCTCATGCATAAACATTTGCAGGATTGTTTCTGAGTGAGATTTTAATCAGAACCCCAGTGGCCATCCATTCCAGCAGGCAACCACCAGATCAGTCACATGCACTGGTCACATGTATTCCTGCTCATAAAAGAAGGCTAACTTGTGATAGACATAAACAGATTGTCTCTGTTTTTAGGCTGTCAAGTGAGGGACCGCTGTGTCTCCCCCATGACCCCGGACTTCATTTGCAGTAGTATAGCCAGACTCCAGTGCTCTTCTACTTCTTTTTTGTGTCTGTGAACTTGTGCCAGACCATGTGAGGATCACACTGAAGTGAAGGGGTGGGGTTGGGATTGGGATATAGAGGGGATGGCATGAGTGGTTTTTGACAGAAGGCTAGAGTGACAGGCACCAGAAAAGTTATTTTTTTCTCTTTTTTTTTGATGAGCTATTGAGGTCAAGGAATGAGGAAAGTAGAGCACAACCATGGTGATTACATCTTGAAAGTCCATAAGATTCTTTTGGGATAACTGAATATCTTTTCATGAAAATTCATGTTCTAAAAACAGCTGGGAAAGCAATGGAAGTGCTCTGTGATGATTTTAAGTAATAAACAGGTTGATTGCTTTGATGGGACAAATTGTTGAACTGCTTTTGGCTGTGAACATTTCTACAGCAGGTTTCATCTGATGGTAACAAAGGAGCCACTTTAATCAAATTATACAACATTATTTTTAGCCAAGCTAGCTGCTTGGTTCTAGGCATGGTAATTTTGGTCTGTTGTTGGCCACTTTGATTCAGACTGAAATACTTCAATGTATAATGAATGGATAACTGTGAAATCTGGGACAGACATTCATGGATCCCAAAGGATGAATCTTAGAAGGGTTTGGTGGTCTTGACTTCTTGACCTCTAGCAAGAGCAGGTCAAAATTTCAGTTATAAGGTGAAATATCTCAGCATTTACCAAAAAGACCGGCATTATGATTTTGTATAGACATTCATGGTTCCCTGATGATGTATCCTTAATGACTTTGTTGATCCCCTGAATTTACCTCTGTTCCACCAGCAGGTTGATATTTTTGGTTTAAGTGGAATGTCTCATCAATGAGATGGAATGACATGACTTTTTTTGAATTGCTCTCAGAACATGTATGCTAATGCCTTTAGTGGTCCTACTTTAAAGTTCTGTTTAAAGTTCTGCCATGAAATTTGGTTCAAACATTAATGTCCACAGGACAAATTGTAATAACTTTGGTTATCCTCTAAATTTCCATTTAGCACTATCTCAAAACTGTTATCGACAATCCCATTAGCCTCAGCTGTACTTAATGTTCAGTGTGTACCTTATGTAACAACATCAAAATAAGATGATGAACATGGTAAAGATTACACCTATTTAGCATCAACATGTTTTTATTGTTCTTGTGAGCATATTACCATGCTGAAGTTAGCATTTAGCTCAAAGACACCTGAGTGCCAGAGTACAGCCTCACAGAGCTGCTAGCATGGCTGCAGGCTCTTAGTTTTATTGATCACTTACATGATATTATTCCCGGGTGAACGTGACAAAACACACATTAAAGAACTTCAATGACACTTTATTTATCACCACCTGACCTGTGTGTATATGTGCAAGTGTGTATGTGGGTGTGTGCTGTATTGCACCTCACCATGTGTTGTCTGTTTATGTCCATGTTAATCTGTGTATGCCTCTCTTGTATGATTGTAAAACCTTTGATATCTAGCTCGATTGTGATAGTCCCCCTTCCTGTACATGAACATATATTCTGCTAGTAAAAATACACAACAGGCCAAAACAACTCAACTGGTGTCTTCTCTACACACAACAAGGCCCAGCGTCTGTAAACTGTGAAAAATAACAATCAAATAAGAACATCAACTTAATCCATGGTTGGTGCGAGGGGGTTTGCTTTTTAGGCTGCAGCGCTCCACCTTCGTTTTAATCGATACAAGTCTTGATTTTGTAGCACTTGGTATTATTAGATTGAATGACAGTATGAGGTGTAGAAACTAACCAATGGTTACACAGTTTTCAGAAAAAAAGTATATTGTATATATATAGTTATATATATAGATTTATATTCATTTATAAGCTTTTTAAAATAGCACAGTAAACACTTTGCACACATGATAAAAACCACTGAATGTGTCTGATTGTTTATGTATAGGCCAATGGCGTTAAGGGAACCACATCCTTGTAAAGGGTCATTTCACTTTCTCTGCAGTCAGCTCAGGAAGGAACTTGAAAACTGTTCACTCATGTCACTAGTGTAGAAATGAGAACATTCATTTGTGATATATTATTGATAAACTGAACATGAGGATTGTTTTAGCTCCTTTTTCTACACAGTGTATATGTGTTAAAGTCACCTTCCTGAAGTGGCTAAGCTTGAAAGAGAACTGAACCTGGGTGGTCCACATGTTCCTGTGTGTAACTGTAAGTTGGAATACGTCAGAGTCTGCACATTTGAACCACACAGAAAGAACAACAGAAACAAAAAAGAGAAGTTATATAAAGACAGTCAAGTCAAAAAACCGGAGATACAGAATTTATAGTACTGCACATCATCTCTCGTTGTCCCCTTTTCCTTCTTTTTTTTCTGTGTCATTTCATACCTGTACAACACCGGCTCTCTGTCTAATTGTCTCTCTCTCGCGCCGTCTCTCGCTTTCACTCTGGCTGTCAGTCCCCCCCACCCCCCAGTCTCTGTACAGTTGGCTTAGTGGTGACCATAGAAATAGCTAAAGGGTTCCGTGTGACGTTGGTTGTAGTTTGTACAGAAACATTTGTTTTTTTTCTTCGTGTAAACAGGCACACACAGATCTCTAGAGGCTAACTCCTCAGTCAGAAAAAAACACCTCTATGAGTTAATTGGTCTCTTTTCTTCTCACTTGTTTTGTATTCCTCTGTTCGTTTCAGTTCCTTTCTTCTTTCTGCTGATGATTTTATAATCTTCACATGTCGAGTGTTTTTGGCCCTGGTCTCAGTCCTGCTGAGAGGAATAAGGCCTTGAATTGCCCCTCCGATATCTAGAGGTTTACAGCTACTCAGTATTTATTTCTCCTCCCCTCCCTCGGCGACCACTGCCAAGGCTTCGTTACAGTTCGCCACCCGAGATAATGAAGTTTAACCAAGGTTGCTGTTGTCCAGGTTGCTGTTTGTTTAATTTTATTTTGCTGTCTCTAGCATCAGTGTTGGTGGTCTGGTACAGAAATTCACGCTGTCTCCGACAGGTCCACGTGGAATGAGCTAGCAAATCCTTTTGCGGGCTGGAAAGACAGAGAACACACTCGTTAAGACAAATGACACCCTTTCCCTTGAGACTTTTTAGTGACACAGTCGGCTCGAAATACCATCTCTTGAAGGATACATGCCACAAAGGACTCTCTGTGAAGTTATTTATATACCCTAAAGGCTGGTCCTTGCAGTATAATGCTAAAACTAATTTGGGAATTGGGTAAAAACATGTCCATCAGCGAAGATAAATTGTTCAGAATTTGGTGGCTACATAATGCATGCATAGAAAATACACAGAGCACTAATTGCTTCATTAATTATCTATAAATGGATCATTAAACATTTATAAACCCTTTATCAAGGCAACCCTGGTGATCAGAGCATTGCCATAGCCAGTAGTAGCATACAGTGCTATTTTTAAAAGTAGAACATGATGCCTATTGGTTCATAGACCCTCAGCCTCTGGGACTATTCCCATATTTTTTACAGACTGATGAACAACAAAACCTTTCGCTGTGGCATTGTGGGGTCGATTAATTCCAACAGACCAGGAAAAAACAGGAGAAATCATAAATCAAAAAAGTAAAATGAAATAAAATAAAGTTTTTTGGCAGAGCAAATATGGTGTGCATTTATCCCAACCCTGCAAGGCAGACGAGATGAGCAGACGCACAGGCAACTATATTTGGAGCAAAGCAGGCTCTAGCACCTAAAGGCTAAATACCAATTATTTTTCACACAGACCTGATGTGCAAGAGGAATACTGCTTGGCTGTGTTTGCTAAGTCACAAACAAGAAAAAAAAAAAAAAAGAAAAGCAGGTTATGGTGCTCATCGTTTACCTGAGAGACAGCCCCACAGTCAGCATGCAGTATCATGGAGGATGATGGTTAACATGGTGGTGACTTGACTGGAAATGACTTCTCTACTGAATGTGTATATCGAATCCATTCTCTACTCTTAGAGCTAATAGAATATTCATGTAATGTGGGAGCTTGGAAAGCAATTGAAAGCGGCAAGAAGTGTCCTGCCATCCTTTTCATAAGAATCCCATTCAGTTTCTTTAGAAATGCAAGCTAGAAACTCAATTTTACCCCAATGCACATGAATATATTTCATTTGCCAAATTAAACTTACTTTATACTGTAATAGTTTCCCTCCGTTTCTTGTACAGAGAACTTGTGTGCGTGACTTTTTTCAGCTGAGGAAACTTGACCTCATGGTTGACAGCCCACCTCACCCACCCTTCTTTATGTCAGGTATTGATCCACAAGTGAGTGAGTATAGATGCTAGAGACTTCCTTTTTAGAACAAAATGGACTTCAATCCTTGTGAAAAAAGGAGAAGCGTGGGTTGTGTGTTTCACCTTTCAAGCTATTCAGTAGGGAAGTCATCGTGCTTGAGCAGAACTCTGTTGTTGAGCAAATGGAAAAAGATGTCCTTTACAACATGAGATGATCTAGCTTTTATTTCCTCTCTGAACATTCAAACTGCATTCCAAACCACAAACAGTGTTTCATTGTGTGCATGTTAAGGATGGTAAGAAGAGAAGCATGAAGTGTGCATGTGTTGGTGACCTTTACTTATATGAGCATCAGATTAATAAAATTTTTGAGGGGTAAAATTTAGAGAAAAGGAAAAAGAAAGAAAAAGGGGCCAAAGCAGCTTAACAATCCAATTTAAATTTTGTTTATTTTAGAATAAGTCACATGATTACAAACAGTATTTAGAATTAGGATGGGGTTAGCTTGAAAATTTCAAAGGGGGGTTTTGGAGAAGGGGAGTTAGCAGTAATAGGTGACATTTTACATTCGACAAAAGAAATGATAATTTACAAAAAAAAATGAACAAAAAAACAATACAACAAAGTCGTATTTTTAAAACTCCTTAAAAATAGAAGAAATAAAAGTTGATAAACAACATAAAACGTCCAGATCAGAATCAAGAGGCAGATTCATTGTCCCCTTCTTTAGTATCTGTACTGGACCAGACCAAAGTCATAGGGTCCCAGGGAACTTTCATACTGATACTCACAGAGAAAGGTGGGTTTGTACGGTAGGGTCCCCCTATCATATTCTTTCCTCTCTAGCGTGCTGGAGCTGTACTGCTGCTGTTGCTGATGGAGGTGATGGTGAAGGCTGTGGTGTGACTGTGACCTTTGACCGTCCTTGCCAAAGGTGGAGAATGACCTATCGTTGGACGAGGTGGTGGACGAGGTCATGGTGAGCTGGTCAGACAGGTTGACGGAGGAGGGTACCTCAGTGTCAGGCAGTGTGGCGTCCATGCCGGGCACGTGCAGGTTGCTGCGGTAGTCCGGCCCCTGGCGCCCGTCGGACGGCACAAATGACGGCATCCAGCAGCGGTCAGAGTGGCCTAGGGCCTTGCACTCCTCTGTGCAGTTGGAGAACAGGTCAGCACCTGTAGAGAGGACAGAGACAGAGGAATGGAAAATGGAAGTGGGATGATGTATGGAAAGATGGAACGGTGGAAATGTAAATGGAAGATTACAGAAATATGAGGGCATGATAAGTAAATGGAAAAAAAAGATGTGGAGGAGCAGCACAGATATATGGAGTTTGGGGGGGGGGGGTTGAGAGAAAGAGACCAGAAGAGAGAACACAAGTTAGCAATCATTTGCCAATGTCGCAAGCAGAAAAAGTGCAGCAAAAGCTATTCATCAAAGAGACAAGGCCAACATTGATGAAGCGAATTGTTTGTTTTCCTCCTCACCTCATTCATTCCGAATGAAATGTGCAATCAAAGTGATGTGGTGTTGCGAAAACATTTCACCCCCTCTCCACATCAACATCCTCAGACTCACAATTGATCCCCAAACACCAAGAGACAAAATGTGAATCCATATTCTATCATCCTTACACAAAAAACGACAATTACCTTAAGAAATGCGCCACAAAAACCCAACGAAATGTTCACTGGGTGCTTAATCACACTCTAATGTCAATCATCCCTATACAAACCGACAAAGTGTGTAATTGACACAGAGCTACTGCCAAAAACAAAATATCAACATAAAAAAGATTAAATTAACATCTGAAATGATATAATAGAATAACACACACACTCACGCACACACACACAACCAGAATGAAAGAGGTACCAGTTATGTTAATTACACTCTCTTAGAGAGAATAAAGAGAGGGGGACGGGGGGGGAAGGAGAGTATGAGAGAGATTATAAAAGGCAAGAGAAAGGAACAAGAGACATGAACAGAGTCATCATAATAATGAGACCCTGCAGCCATTCTCTACTCGTGCGCAGATTGGATTTGTAGTTTTGCCGGTTTTTCCCAGCAAAAGCCCAGGACAGTGTGAGGAAATGTGGATTTGGAAAGGCCGCGATCAAAGCGGGAAAACGGCCAGCTTAGGATGAGAGGAGGAAAGAGATGCATCGGGGAAAGAGAGGCAGAAAAAGAGATGGAGAAACAAAGAAAGCGGACAATCTGTAATCTGTAATTCCCTGAGGCTGAGAGGGCGTCAGATCAAAGGGTCTACTTACACAAATCTATTCTACTGATCCATTCTGCTGATAATACTACTGTTCCTCTATTACTAAAAGTAGGCACACACACACACACACAGAACAATGCAATGTAAGCATATACATATCAATAGCCATTACGCTAAAGAAAGATAAACCTATGCTGAGTATTTATACACAGAGACATGGGAATAATCTTGGAGGAATACCATGTAAAACATTTAATATTCAGAACCAATCAATAAAACCATCCCAATGAAGTCATATGGTAACTTAATATTACCCCCAAAAAATGTGTGTTTTTTTATATGGCAGCCTCACCTTGACCTGCAGCTTTAAGGAAAGAAAATACTTTTCCATGCTCTCTCCGCATTCTCTCCCCTGCATATTAAGACTTAAATCTCAAAACATCAGCCTGTCATGGATTATGGATTATGTTTGCCTAAAGTGAAAGAGGCGAGAATAGGGGAAAAAGTGTCACTGGTCATAAATACAGCAGTGCACACTGTCAAAGTTTTCATTTTTGTTTCGTTTGTTCTGTCAGACTGAAGGCTACTGCTCTACTGGGTCGTGCATTTCAAATATGTCCCTTCAATAAGGTAATTTAACAAGTCTGAGACTAAAACTGTGAAAATGAATTAAAAAAACAATGCATCTGAAGCATCAACTGCTCCTCTTATGACACTGGGGACTGGGGGACATGTCTCCTTCACTTTTTGAAATCCTTTACCCCACCCCCCTTTATTGTTGTGATTTTCTTCCTAAAACCTCTCTCAACATTCTGTCCTCATGCTGTTCAACTGCCAGGGTCCAAATGAATGTATGTATTTTTAGTTACTGTTAATTTTATCTTAAAAAAAAACAAACCGTCATGAAAAACATGAGCAAAGCAGTGAGCTGTAAAACACTAGCTATCATCTCTATCAAGGAAATGAAACATGAACTGAGCAAGGTGAATGCATTAACAATAACACAGAGATTTAGATAGGATTTTTTATTTCATTTTATTTTATTTTTTTTTAATTAATCTACCTACTTATCTACCTATAATGGGAAGTGTGATAACCAATTTTATCATAATTTCTTAAATGCAGGAAGGGTCAAGAAAAATGTGAGAAACAAGTAACTTACATGCATCACAGATAGATGTAGATAGACTTCATTTATTACAATATCACAAGTTATTCTAACTGAAAATGTCATCAAGTGCATATGTAAATACTATATATTATTAACGACAGTGCTGTCAACACGTTGTTTAATAGAACTACCACTGTGACCAATTTTTTTGTGTGCGTTTGTGTGCATTGTGTGGATCTAATCGTGTTGCTAATTCAGACCTCACGGGGAGTGAGACAGGCAGCAATACTGTGCAGTGACCAGAGAGCCAGAGGAGACACGAGGCTCACAGACAAGAGACAACAGACGGGGGGGAGGGAGGGGGATCACAGATTTCACAGACAGCGAAGACAGCAGGCAGGAGAAGCAGCAAGACTGCAGGAACCATAAGGAAAGGGAGGGAAGACCCAGGCAATCACAGATGGAAAGAGCAATGGCCAGAAAAGACGGGGGGAGACCCGGGCCTCGCAGATGGAGATGGGAGAGGGGGTTAGACAGAGGTGGGCAGAGAGGGGGAGGACTTTGATTTAAGTACCAGAAATGAAAAATCTCCAATTAAGAATGAGTCTTTATCTGTTTAAACCCTATCATACAGAAATGTTTTTAACATCTATCCAGCCCTCCACTTTCTACACCCTGTTATCTAACTGTTCAGGGTCATGTGGGGCTTGAGCCTATCCCAGTTTAATAATGAATGAGAATAAATGTAGATAATGTAAAAAAATGCAGATGTAAAACTATTCCTAAACTTTTGTAGAGTTAATTATATCAACTGAGCATTACAGTGCAACCTTGTTCTCCTCTGGGACACATGGAGTTTACTGCATCCTAAACTGCAGAAAAACCAAGCAAAGAGAAAAAAAAAAAAAACACAACTGCATATATGGGCTGACTTTTATTTCACATATGTAATCTAATGTGTTTTATTCAGCAAGTTTTGAATATGTCTTGATGATATGTCTTTCCTGTCTGGTCCACAGAATCAGCACATAGTCAGAGCTTTTGCTGCCAAAGGCTTCGTTTGTTTTCATCACCAACTCTAGCACGTGTGGGTTTGTGCGTCAGCGAGCAGATCAGGTGGGGAACAAAACAAGGATCTGTAAAGCTCTATCCAGAATAGTGTGGGTAAACTGAAATTGGGGGGGGGGATTATGAGTGGTGTTTACTAAATTTCGCTTTGATTAACCACTGGAACTGATGTATATTTATGCTGTCTTTAAAGGTTGGGGGCACATAAATCATGCTATTTCTGTTAATTCCCACCTTAACGTTAGTGCTTAGCTTTCTAATGGACTTTTTGTAAATTAATTACCTCCTTGGACGCACAAGGGCGTTGACCTCAGGCCCTCCAATCATCTCTGTGCTGTTGTGCAGATAAAGTGGTTTGTAGCCACAGTGCATATGCTTCTAAATGTACAAACAAATGAGTGGAAAGACAGATGCACAGGTGCAAAACCAAACACAGAAGCAACTAAGCAGAAAGCACCCAGACAAGCATACAGATAGATACAGAGTTAATGTGGAAGGATTAAGAGAGAGCTCACTTTGTTCCATATCGCTCATATCTGAGTATATTATTAAGCATTCACAAGGGCGCATTGTACTCTGGAGATGATGTGTAAATATAGTCTGCAGCAGTCACTGTTTACCGTGCATCAGGCTCGGAGAAACTCTCGTCACTAGTTTCCAAACTCTTACAAAAAACCAGCGACATCAACACATATGTTTGCAAACACACACACACATACACACAGACGCTTAAAAATACTCTCTTGGAGATATGGAAATGTACACAAGTAAACAGACAGACAGGCCGCGCACATGACACCCAGTGGCTGTTGATCCTCGTGGAGCACCTTTTCTTCCTTGGGCAGGAAGCAAAACAACAACCAAAACAGTGACTGGCAATGACAGGCCCTGCCAGCAGCCTTATCTCTCATCGTGACCTCATCAGGCAGGGGGAACACACACACACACGCGCGCTCACACAAACGGACGCACACCCAAGGAGATGTAAACGATGCTACATAATGCAAACACAACCTGCTTGCTAACAAGCAATCAGCACTCCTGTTCTTTCTTTTTTTTTCATTACATCTCTGCATGTTTCCTGACATCCCTCTTGGGTGTGATTTGACTAATTGCGCTGCCTGACATACATCCAGAAACTGGGAGCAGGGAAATGAAGGAAAACAAAAATCCTGGGAAAACATGAACCCCATGTTTGAATTCACTTTGTGGGTATATATGTGCTGCTGCTCAGGTTTGCAGTCACTCCCCACACTCATTCATCTGTCTGTCTCCCTCTCTCTCTCCATCTCTATTAGTCCCTTTGTATCTTTCCCTCTCTCTCGGTCTCGTTACTTTCTATCACATTTAATCCTCTCTGCCTGTTTCTTCCTCTATCGTTATCTTGTTTTTTTTTTTTCTCTCTCTCTCTCTCTCAAAAAAAAAAAAAAAAACACTCCACGTCCCCCAGGTAGAGGGTGTCTTCTATCCATACCTCTGTTTTTCATCTTGTCCTCCACTGTTCCAGGGAGAATACAGACACAAAATGTCAATATTTGGACAGCAGCTCAGGACGGCAGGGGAGTAGCATAGCTTCCTTACACGAGCTGGCCAGTGAGGCTATGATGAGTAAACCAGAGACCTCCCAGGGCCAAAACAGAGCAAGATGGCTCCCACCATATCCAGTAATGACAGACAGAAAAATTGTTCTGAGTCTCTGAGAGGCAGCTACCATTTTCAATGTTTGTTGCACTGTAACTGGGCTGTGAAGGAGAGCCAAGATGGCTGCTTGCCCTAACAATGTCCATTTGATTAATATGGCCCCTTATATATTCTTAGAGCAAAGCTTCTGGATGACCAATGACAATTGATCTCTGGTGTGCACGCTTTTCATCCTTTGAATGCAGCATGCTACGGTATATAGCCTTGATCAGACAGTACTTTATAAGAGTGTATATGCTGAGACCTTCTTACTGCACTTCAAGGGCAACTCTACAAGTCGGGTATTATTTTCTTCCTTGTTGCAATCATGTCTTTGAGTTGATAACATTGAATTCAACAGAATAATATATATTGTTAAAGGAAGAAAAAGTCTGTCAGACAAGTTTTACAAGCTAATATATACATGGAAATTATCTACAACATATTAGCAACTTTCTTACAACCAAAATAAATTTTAGGCTAGGCTAGTTTAGGATATTATAACACATGCAAACTCAACTTAATATTCATTTTGTTGAGCTAACCAACTGCTAGCTAATTGACTGAGTAGCTGAGTAGCAAATGTATGTGGATAGCATTGGAAACCAGTGACCCATGCTACTTTGTTTGGGAGAAAAACTGCAAGTGAATACACCCAAAATGCTTAACAATTTCCCATTTCACAGAAGAACTGTGCAAAGCCTTTGTGTTCTTCCCAATAGGTTAGGGTAACATGGGTGTTAGCTTAAAACCCATGAGTAACCTGTCATACTTCCTTTTAGTAACTGTTCTGGACTATATTAATGAACAGTGTAAATGAAGGTACTAGTCGTAGATCACTTTAAACATTACCAACACGTATCTTGACATCATATTTCATGTTTTTTGTAGGAAGTGTAGCTCTGCAAACTGGCTGGAGCAGATGTTCACTGATGTTAAATCTCTGGGCAGAAAGGATGATATGTGTGTTACTTATGGCCAATGCATCTTTATGACTCACAGGACTTTGCTGAGATTTCCATTAGTCTTACAGCCTTATGTTTCACCTCAGTAATAAATATCCAATACTGCTGTCTGAGGCAATAGTGTAAATGCATCTTTTTCACTTTTTGATCCTATGTTTTCGGCTTATTCAAGCCATATATTCATGCGTGCTGGAGCTGACAGTGAGGATGCATTTCAGGGTTGGGAATACTTACTTCACCATTCAGTTGATTCATAAAGCACAGCCTATACATACAGAAAACTCATTCATCAAGACACTTGACAAGATGATTCAGTGTACAGGTAATCATTACAGGGCGTGGTCTTCTCATGTTTCTTCATGTTTCTCTCTCACACAGATCTCAGTAAGTGTGAAGAATACACTCTTCCACCTACCTAACAATGCTATAAAGAGGTCATGCAAAACTGTTTTGTTTTTTTTGTTCAGTTTGAGATAAGGAAGACAAGTTGCAGGAATCTAAAGAGTCTAGTCAATTAGTTAATCAAACTGATTGATTGTTCCCTTTCTCTACTCTGACTTTTACTGACTGTTATTGATATTCAACAAAGCAGTCAGCCTAGAAGTGGAGACATCTCCACCTGTTCCTGGCAAAATGCAAATTGATTTTTTAATGAGGCAATGTTTTTATCCTATTTGCTGCGATAGATTTTTACTTTTTCATGTCACATTGAGATATTTTTATGTTCTCCTCTGCTAGTGGGTTTTGAAGACTTGAGTGTGATGCTGTACAGACTGTATGAGCATTTTAACTATATCACCCCCTCCAGAGGTCATTATTGACTGATGTTGTCATCCTTTGAGTCGTTTTCCAGGCAAACATTTTAAAAAAGAAATGTGTTGGTTCCAGCTTCTCAAATGTACAAATTTGCTGCTCTTCTTTGTCTTCCATGATGGTGAACTGAATATCTTTGGCTTTTGGACTGTTGGTGGAATAAAACAAGAAATTTTGAGATGGTACCTTCGGCTCTGGGAGGGATTTAGAATATTTTTTGACATCAGCAGGGAAATCAATGAAGTGAATTGTTCGTCACAGCTTTAGTCTGATGTTTCTCTTTTGACTGCAAAACTAAAGACATTTTCTTGACTAAAAGGTTTTCTGTTAAGTGGCCTGTGATTTTGTGTTCTTGTTGTCATTTTATAACTACATAAGCAAAGTTTTTGTCTTTTGACTGCATTCAGCCTTTCTTCCCCCAACATCTTTTCCTTCACACTAAGTAAGGTCTGTTAATTGTTTTTATTAAGTGAGCTTTTTTCAACTAAACTGGAGACTTTCTTTGTGTTCTCTGGATTCACAGGCATAAATCTGTGTCATATTATTTTGACATGAATCTATATTCCTGTCCCAATCATTCATTCTACAGCCCCCGGTTTTGTCAGTATCTAGGCCCTGAACGGAGGGTGTTTCAAACCCTGTATGCTAAATTCCTCTGACAGCTCAGTGACATGGGAAACTGCAACACGGTGCCCACCACTAATTCATAATCAGCCATCTAATACACCATTGCCACAGTGATTTAATTGTCCCATTTGTCACGGCTGTTGTTCTCACCAAAACAAACGTCACGATAATGATCATTTCCAGTCTCCCACCCGTCACGCAGCCTTCCACAGCTGAGCGAATGTTTCTGAGATGCCAGATTTTTTTTTTCTCTGATGAATATTTCATCCTCTCTTATCTGTTTCATCCTCTCTTACCTTTTTTGTTTTCCTTACTCACTCTTTCTGCCATCTTCTATTAGGATGATGAAGAAAATAATGAGGAAAATAGTGTCTAATATGAATCAAACAACCTCAAAAAAAATTTTAAAGGGGGTGTGGGGAGGTAAAAGGTGTAGCAGTCAATCAATATTGCTTTTGGTCCTGAAGCTGTGGTGCCTCGCTCCAGACACGCTGCCTTCAGAAAGGCCGTTTGCCTACTTTTTAAAGGTATCTGGTGATATCCCAGCCTCACAGGCAGCGTCCCTTTGATTTAAAACCACATCAGCAGACTTATTTTCGAAAGTGTCACACAAGCGGCCGAGCGGGAAGCTACGGCAGGTGTAGTTGATGATATGCCAACTGGAAATGGTTTCCTCTTGATTTGAAATATTCCGAGGTGCACGAAAAGGGAGAGTGTGCCGCGCGGTCTCGTGAGGAAACCTTGCCTCTAACCCTCCTTTGATAATTGCTATGCAAAGGTTCTAGAAATGAATTACTGATCAGCCGAGTGTTGCGGAGAGCCAACGTGTGGGGGAGACAGAATGAAGGATGAGACCCTGCCACAAAACCTGGGAGAGAATATGCGTGTGTCGGACAAAACACACACACACACACACACACACACACACACATACACATACAGAATGCAAGTATATGTACATGCGTGCTAAATATAAATGCGTATATGCATGATGTGCACACAAGGATTTGCTTATGCACACAAACGCTGCAGAAAGACAGAAAAGTACATGTGGTCTATACATAGTCCTGGCTCAGGCTGATGCAGTTTGGTTCTCTACTTAAGGACATGCACTCAGCACAAAACTCATATAGGCAACCGCGCACAATAACATAGACAAACATAGCATACGACCCACATGAGACATCCAACCACATTCTCATCCCTGTATATTTACACAGTAAAAAAAAAAAAAACACATATACATACAGAGACATAAATGAGCAATAGGATTGCCTGTATAGAGGCAATATACACCTGGCAGAGTTCCAAGCACTAGCTACCACTCTCTCCTCTTAAACTGAATCTCATTTAAGCTTCCCCGAGCACTGTCTCAAAGGAAAACTCCTTTTCAATACAGACATCATCACCGAGCCTTGTTTTCTCCTCTGTGAAACACACGCAGACACAAGCAGATTACATACAGGTATCATGTATACACCTACATACTAAATCAGACAATGGTATACCTTTACACCCACACACATTCAAACACACACACACACACCGTCTGGTTTTGTTTACAGAAGTCTGTGAAACTCAAGTGTCCCTCTTTCCAAAATACCAGTCGTGTGATATTACCTCCCATGGAGCGGTAAGCTGTTCCCTTCTAAATCCAACACAAGGAACAAATGTGGGTTTCTTCGTATGAAATACAGAGTACAGCACCAACTGGGTACGCTCCCAGGCCGGTGCCAATTGAGCAGACTTGGAGCCAAATGAAGCTGAGGAAACATGATATTGGTTCATAAAAGTGATCCTGTAACTGTGCTAGTAAACTCGACAAGGAGGTTTTTGAGACAATATTCCACATAAGAGAAATTAGGAGAAACTCAGACTATCATGTCATGGATATTTCCTTATTGAAGCCTGGAGTTACCTGCTAGTTGAATGTGCTAAATGCATATCACTTATTCACCGCACACAGCACATGCTCTGTATTTTATCCCCCCTTTTGTGTGTGTCTCAGGTATTGCAGAGTGGAGAAGCTTAGGAAGCAGTCAACTCTGCATGACTGTGCTGTTCCACATTATGCACAGATCACATTCTGATGCAAGATACCCAACCTGGAATGTATATTTAAACATCCAAGTTGATATCTATTTCACAAAACAATTTATTCTTGATAGAGAAAGAATGGAGCGTCTGGATTTCATCCAATTCTGCATTTCAGTCTCGCACAGTTTGACCTTCGCAGCCTGTTTCATCAGCGAGGGCAGGGAGTGACACTATCACTGCTGCATATTGGCTCTCTATTTTGGCTTGGTTCATTAATAATGTCAAACACCGTGGAGCCTGATGAGGACCATTCACCATCCTGCAACACCTATCTAATCTGCTCTATTTGTATTCCCAGCACTGATATGATATTTGGCAAGCTGTGGTCTAGGCAGGGGTCTTACACGAGCCATGAGGAACAATCCCTGAGAAGGAAAGGGCAATTCAATATGAAATGAGATTTTGTATTGCTCCGCTTTTTGTCTGACTCCACTTTGATCAATAAACAGGTACTAACCTAATAGAATTTTAGACAGAACAAGGGGGAGGCTTATGATAAGACCTAAAGCCTTGTCTAAAAAATTTCTACTGCACCGTAAAGTGTAGAAGAGAAATGGGAGTCAGTAAATAAACCTGAGGTGAGAGTCTGGATGGGGAAATGTTCTCTAATTCCAACATTTTACCTTTGGTTTAACATCTGTCAAAGCTACAAGGTTTTGGCAAATAAAAACAAAGAATGAAAAAGCTGCTAATGTGTTTGACTCTGTGACCAACAAAGGCAGTACAATAGACCCACTGCGGGGCCGATTGAAATGCATCTTATTATATCAATTTAGCCCCCATGCCTTTTCCCTCTCACTTGAGTGAACCTATTGATCCGTGCCACTACAGCACCATGGGCCTCACACTGCCTCGCCGCGAGTCGCCATGCTTTCAGTGCTACTGTGTGAAACAGCAGCAGCAGAGTTAGAAAGAGGGGGAAAGCAAGAGGCAGAGAAAGAGAGAAAATAGAATCCCCCAAATATTCCTCCCTTTCACCCGGGTGTGAAATACAATCAACACCTCTGGGGCTGTTCATGCCAGCCAGCCAGCAACCCCGGAGCCCGGGCCTTTGCACACTCCCAAATTAAGGAAATTAAAAGTCACCGGTCCGCACCAACAATTCAGCATTATCCCATTCACAATTGCAAACACAGTATTGAAACTAAGGCAAGGAGGGATGTGTGTGTGTTTGAGCACTGAAATGACAGTATAATTATGTGATGTAGGGTGGGGGGGCAGACTCACTCACCAGCCGAATGACCCCGGTTGGTGGCATCATGGTCGCTGTCGCCCTGTTCGCTGTCGCCATGACCACTGTCTTTGGAGCTGACAATGTCTGCTTCTTGGAATGCCGAACTGGAGGAGGAGGGGGTGCAGACAGTCGTGTCAAGAGAAGGAGGAGAAAGAGGTGTGAAAATAATGAAGAGGGCAGAGAAAGAGAGAGAGGTTGAGATACAATATTGGGAAGGGGAAGATGAAGGGAGATGAGGAGGAGGAGGAGGATTTAATGAGGGGCAGAGAGATGGAGAGAGAGAGAGAGAATCAGAAATCAACACCACATTAATACAGTCACGGTGGCCGTCAAGAGTCTAAATTGGATGTTACACATGGCATGTAATGAAATCCAGCATTAGGGCTTTAATAGGCACTGCTCTGTCAGTTATGGGACTGATGCCAAATTGAAGATGAACGTTATGGATACACTGGGAACCATGTAGCCTCTCAAAGCCACAATTAACGATGCGGAATATACGGGATTCATACTGATGGGTGTAATATTCAATTTTACAGATATGTGAACAGGTTGTGGATCCATGAGGCCTATTGGATGTTAGAGGTCCTCTGATGCTCTGTGGCTCACTAGGCTTTGCACATTGGTAATAATAAGGTGTGTGTGTGTATTTGTGTGTGTGTGTGGTATAAGAGAGAGAGAGAGAGAGAAAGAGTGAGCTTTTCACTACCTGTTGACACGTCTGGGTCTGTCCACCAGATAGCTGAGTTCTGCTCGTTGGTGTTTTGTCTAGAAAAGCCACAGAAACACATTTGATCAATGTTAATGCCAAATAGAAACATTAATAAACATGGCACGAGGAGGTTCTGTGTTTAAATGGGGCATTATAGCTGATCACATATGCATACATTGGTTAAGAGCGTGAGACTGCGTGGCATGAAGAAGAAGCTGTGGCGTGCGCGAGGCGTGGGGGTGGGGGAGTACCGGCGGCGCGCGCATCCACTTGGTGAGTGAGTGGGCGAGAGGAGACGAGAGCAAGGGGAGAGTGGGTTAGGAGGCGATTGAATGCGTAAATGATTGAGCCGCGCGATGCTGAAACTGAACAACCTTTGTTCGCGGTGCTGCCGTGCTGCGCCGTGCGCGGAATACTTAACGCACAGCAAAGGCAGGGCTGTGACTGGCTGTCTGGCTCCACTCCAGCCGCACCGCGCAATCAACAACAAAAAAGAGGCCCCCCAACTCCACAGCTCCACGTCCGAGCAGAACGCAGAGAGCTTAACACAAAACAGTGGCCGTCGAATCACTCGTCCCCTCCCCTTATCCCACAAGTGGGATAAATAAAGTCTTATCTTATCTTCTTCTGTTGACATTTGTCATCAGAAACTCTACAAACTGAACTAAACTAAATTATTCTGTGCTTAAGGGAGAGCAGCTGGAGGGGTGGGCTTCTAATGTAACCAAACTAACTTTTCCATACAAACTCCCTGGCGTGTAATTTTGTATTAATTGTCCCCTTCATCGTAATGATGAAGTATCTACATATTGAGACTCAGTGTGATTACAGGCGCCATACTCTGCCAGACAGGTGAGGCAAATATTCAACATTTTTGAATATATGAACAAAGTAAGAATGAGAATGAGATGGGTCAGATGAAATCATTATCACCAAATATAGAATAAAAAAATCAAAATAAGAAAAGTCTTCGAACCTGCTGTTCTGACTTGAGATTTAAATACACTTTATGTCTAAAGTCAAAATCTCTGTCACACTCTGTTGCGCACGACATAGAGGCTGATCTGACAGCAGTCTATCGCGAATAAAACTAAAAGGCCACACGGGATTTAGCCATTGACGTGTCCAATCACTATTACGCATGACAATGATTAAAGGCCACTGAGCAGAACAGCCGAAGTCAATAGCAGATATACCATTTCCATCCTCTCTGAGACTTTTTTGCTGCGCGTGACCTGAATGGATAACGCGCTTTGACACGAGGCGGGCACAGCTGTTGATTTCTGGAGGATCTTTAAAATTAGGTTAACCCTTTAAATCACAGTTTTGTGCACGTTTAATACATCTGAGGGGGGAGGTAAGTTGAGCCCTGGGCGACAAGAGCTGATTCAGGCCTCTCTTACCTCATTAGAGAGAATACTGCCGTTGGATATGATGTCCGGTTGTTGGTCACTGTAACCCGTGACTATGGCGCCGCAAGGGTTGGTGTGATCCGTGTCAGTGCTGCGAGAGGGGCTGCACGGTTTGAGGAACATCAGATCCGTTTTGGCGGACTCCGGCGTCAGACACACCTGGTAGCAGTAGGAGTTCTGGTTCTGGTGATGGTGGGAGCCAAACCCCCCTCCCACGCCGCCCACACCAGACTCCTCCACGGGCACCTGCCCCACGGGGCCCACCCCCGAAGTCACGTTAGTGCTCTGAACTAACATGATGTCGGATTTGCTCAGCTTCTTCTGTTTCCGGCCGCGAGCTTGCCTGCTGCAGCACGAGCCGCAGCACAGGCAGCAGTCACCGGCCAGCAGACACGTGTACAGGTTGAGGGTTTTGTCCTTTTGGCAGCGCACGGCCAGCACGATCATGGCCAGGAGGAAGATGAAGGAGACGGAGCCCAGGGCGATGATGAGGATGAGAGTGAGGTCAAGGGAGGTCTCCTTCGCCTTGGAGGCCGAGCCGCGATCCCCACTGCGGCCTTCGACCACACTGTCCACTAGTATTACGCTCACGCTGGCGGAGGAAGAGAGAGGGGGTTGCCCGTGGTCCCTCACTTCGATCAGCAGGTCGTAGTAGCCCTGCGGGTCCCGCTTGGGAGAGATCCTGCGGGCTGTCCGCAGTTCCCCTGTCCTCCAGTCCATGCGGAACATCTCCATCTCGTTGCCACGCAGGATGCTGTAGGACAGCCGTGCGTTCTCGCCATCGTCCGCATCCATGGCCACAATGCGCGTCACCAGGTAGCCGGGCTCCGCAGAGCGCGGCAAGTGCTCTTTGGCTGTGCCGTTCTTACCGATGGGGGCTATTACAGTGGGAGCGTTGTCATTTTGGTCAACTATGATCACATTTACAGTGGCATTGGAGAAGAGTTCAGCTGCACCTGAGTCCTTAGCCTGGACCATGAAGCTAAACTCCTTCAGCTGCTCATAATCAAAAGAGCGCAGCGCGTAAAGGTAGCCGGTGTCCTGGTTGATGGACACATACGTGTCCACAGACATGCCCTGTATGTCGCACTCCAATATGGAGTAGGTGATAAGAGCGTTTTGTCCTATATCAGGGTCCAAAGCGCTCACGGCGTGAATGAAAGCTCCGGGCACGTTATTCTCAGTTACATACACATCATAAACAGCCTGTGTAAAACGGGGCGCGTTGTCGTTCTCATCGGAGACGTGCACTTTAATGGACTTGCTGGTGGCGAGCGACGGCTGACCCTTGTCTTTGGCCACCACGGTGATGGTGTACGAATCAGTGCTCTCTCTGTCCAGCGGCCCGTCCGTCACGATGGTGTAGTAGTTTTTAAAAGACGACTTGAGCTTGAAGGGGACGTCTCCTAATATCTCGCAGCTCATTTGTCCGTTTTCGCCGGAGTCCCGGTCCGAGACGCTAAAAAGTGCGATCACGGTGCCGGGGGCGTCCTGCTCGCTCACGGACTCGGTCACAGTGCTGAAACCGATCTCTGGTGTGTTGTCGTTCACGTCCATGAGTTTGACCAGCACTTTGCAGTGCGCAGGGACCGCATTAGCCCCCAGATCTTTAGCCTGGACGTAAATCTGGTGCGTGTTGCTCTCTTCATAGTCCACCTCCCCCGCCACCTCGATCCTACCTGTTCTGGCATCAATATTGAATAAGTCCTTTATCCGCGGGGTATTGTGGCTGCTGAAAGAATAAACTATTTCCCCGTTTTGTCCCTCGTCGACATCCGTGGCGTTGAGCTGGATGACCAGAGTTCCCACGGGGGAGTTTTCCCGCAGGTTAACAGTGTACACGGACTGGTCAAACGTGGGCGCGTTATCGTTAGAGTCCAGAACTTTCACGACCAGGAGAGCCGTCCCGGTCCGCTGCGGGATGCCCCCATCCACAGCCGTCAGCACATAGCGGTGCACCGCCTGCTGCTCCCTGTCCAGCGGCTTCTCCAGCACCAGCTCCGCAAACTTGTTCCCGTCGCTCTGCGTCTGCACGTCAAGGTAAAAATAGTTATTATTCGTTATGGCATATGTGCTGAGCGCGTTTGTGCCCACGTCGGGGTCGAAGGCGTTCTCCACCGGGAAACGGGTCCCGGGGATGGCGCTCTCCGATATCTCCACGGAAATGTCCGTCTCGGGAAAGCTGGGTGGATTGTCGTTGATATCCATCACCTCTATCTCCACGCGAAAGAGCTCCAGCGGGTTCTCCAGAAACACCTCCAGGTGCAGTAGGCACGGGATGGTCTGCTTACAGATTTCTTCCCGGTCGATTTTCTCCTTCACTACGAGCGCACCGTTTTCTAAGTTCACCTCCAGATAAGGTGTCCGTGAACTAGGCACCGTCTGAAAGCGGCGAGCGGAAAGTTTGGTAATGTCCAGCCCCAAATCCTCTGCGATATTCCCAACCACAGAGCCAGGCTCCTGCTCCTCTGGCACGGAGTAATGTAGCTGAGAGACAGCTCCATCCAGGATGGAGAGCAGGAATATTAACAAAATCATCTCCTCTCCCTCTCCCAAAGTGCACTTCAAGACGGAGAAAAAAAGAGTGTTATTCCTTTTTCTTACAAGAAATGAGCATTTCCCATTTCCTCTGTCCGTAAAAAGGCAGTGAAATAAACAGCAACAAGGCTGTGCGATTCTAAAATTCCTCTCCTCTGCCTCGGGTCAGTGGAACATTGTGTCGTTTCAGCTGTGAGAAGCACAGCCATTTGATCCGAGCTTCTCTGTTTTAATCAATTCTGCACCGGTCTGTGAGTTTTGGCGTCAGCGCAAACATTGCAAGGCTGGAGCCAGGACGCATAGCCAACACTCCCTGTGCACAGAACAGACTGCCTCTTCTTCACAGAAAAAAAGTCACACACAAAACAAAACAGGAAATTCCACACAGAGCAGAAAAGGAAAGCAAGAAAAAAAACTTCTATTTACGCAGCGCCGACTAAACTATAACGAATTCAACTTCTAAATAAAGCCCGGCGAATAACATGACTTTCTCTCTATCTCTCTCTGTGAGGATGTAATCACTGCGCCTAAGCGCTCAAAGCGGATGATGTTCTCAGCTCGGCTTCTGTAAGGCGAGTGCGAGCAGCGGGGTTGGTTTTGCGCACAGCTCCTTTCCCCACCAGCCAATGGTATTCTCAAACACCGGGTGTAATGGCACCTGATTGGGGCTCCGCGACGCCAGCCAGAGCACACATCGGGCCCTCACAACAAAACCAGTTAAGTGCCGCTGCGCTCCTCTCTCCTCTCCTCCTCTTCCCCTCTCTCTCTTTCTCTCTCCTCCGGGCCCAGCCTCAGTTGTAGCAGGGAAATTAAATGTTTTACACATCCAGTGAATTAAGAAAGTCGAATAATAGTGCGTGACAGTTTTGGCATCGGGGTGGGGGGCTGTGTGCAGATAATATTGCAGCTGCCATGGGAATGCTGGTGTTTCTGAAATATTATATTTGGGGGGAAAAAAAGTGCCTGTATTTGTTGTGATCCTGATTGTTTCCTGTTCCTTTTTTCTCCCAGTGTGACAAATGGCTGCCAGTTTGATAATTAAAGGACCACGAGGTTCACAAGTTTGCCCTTGACGCAATTATTTCAACAGTTTGGTATCAAAGCTCTGCTCTGATACCAATGTATGAGTCAGAATGTAGCCAAGATGCCCACAGCCACAGACCACCATGTAAAGAGCCTGCGCAAGTAAAGACAGCCAGTGACGCAATACCTCACAGTGCCATGGCCATCCTCTCTCTCTCTCTCTCTCTCTCTCTCTCCTCTCTCTCTCTCTCTCTCTCTGAGATGAACACAATAGAAGGGGGGAACATTTTAAATAAAGTAATATCTCCGGTGCTGTTTGGGAGTGAGCATCAGTGTGATTCAGGGTTCCGTCAGAGCAGCATCACACATGAGTTCCTTCAATTCAGTGTAATGAAGCGTCATGCTTAAGTCCCACCGTGTTACTAATAGCCTGGAGCCTATTAGTTCCCCTATCTTCCCATTCTTATCATTAACCCCCCTCACATGCTGGCCTTAACTGTAGTGCAGTTGCATCATGCGCTAATTTCAATTCATAAAGCATAAATTAAATATGCAAATGGCGGAGTTTTGGGGGTGGAAGGAAACACAAATAGTGGGGGTCTAACTACTTTTGCACCATTTGGAGGATGATGACAAAAGGATGAAAAAGAGCGTAATTGAAGCTAATTAGCATAAGTCTCTGATTCCAAATGTAATAGACGCAGAGCGCAACAATATCGGCCGTAATGCAAAACGACATGCCCATTGTGCGGTGGATTAAACACCGAGTGATACGCGATTCTGCATCTCGCCATACAAGTCAGGAGAAACAAAGAGGAGACGTTAGATGAATTTCCACCCATGTCTGAGCCGGAGCTGTGTGACTGAATTGAGCTGACACTGGAGTCGGATCTCAGAGCGGAGCAGCTCAGCGGCTCCTCTCTCTCTCTCTCTCTCTCTCTCCCCCTCTCTCTCTCTCCCCGTCTCTGTCAGGGTGTTAGAGAGACCAACGTCGCCCCCTCGCGTCTGCCCACTTTATGTTTTTAATATTCCTGGAGATGAAGCGGGACCACCTGAGACGCTGGTTTCCACTCACCAGTTTGTTTAGATGTACATTGGTGCAGAAGGATTCTGATCTTTTACTTTATTAAAGGAAGCACTACCACGATATAAAATATTCCATTACAAGTGGATGTCCCGTGTTTAAAAGTTTTAAAACATACATGTACTTAAAGTGTGAAAAGTAAAAGTACCTTTGTGGACATGAGTTTATAGAATTATACATCACATAACTGATGAACTGATCGTTATTATTGTCCTCATGGAGCTCATTTCATCAACTTCTTATATAGACCATTCACCATACTTTAAAAGATGATCATCTGTATAAGGTATTATATGCTAATGTGTATCTAGTATTATGCATATGATACCTTAATGTGCAATATTACTATTGACTGTAGGTGTCAGATAAATATCCTAGTTTAGTAAAAGAGTGCAATATTTTCCCTGAAATGTCGTGGAGTCTAAATTCTGCCAGTGCCATCCAACCTGTCTACATATTTGAGAAGGCACCCTGTATCCTGTAAATGTTATCTCCCTATGTAGCGGTCCGATTGCTCTCTCTTCATTTCCTGTTAATTCAACCTTACATTTTAAGATCACTTTGTCTTCTTAAGTCAAACTTAAGCATACTGACCCTAAAGAAATTCAGAATCAGCTTTAAGGATTTTAACGACCTGCTCAGACAGCAGTTTGTGTACACCTGCTGCTGCCTTCCTGTTCCTGAGTAAAAAGTTGAACTGTAGCAAACATTGTATCAGCATACAGAGGAAGACATCGGCCAAAACATGTGTTTGTTACTCTTAATACATCACAAATGAGTTCATGTAAGGGAGATGAGAACTGCAAAAGACTACTTTTAACTTAAACTGTGAGCCACTTAACTTCTAGGTTGGGTGGGGGATACAGTTTTTTGCAGTGTACAAGACTCTGCCCGTGCCTACAGGTGTCTTTAGCCGTGGCTGATTAGACTGAAGTCAGGTGGAGCTACAGTATGCTGGAAATTATGTGAGGTCACTCTCTGTACAAACAGGCCTTTTCACAGTTGTCATGCTAAGAAAAGCACAGGTGTTACTAAGAACATTAACAACGGCTCCATGATAGTGTGACAGTGAGCCCTAAGCGGCTAAATGGAATTCAGCCATGATTAATTTCACTGTTTACACCTGCCCTTTTCCTACAGTTACATGTTAAAATACCTTCAGTGAGAAAAAATGCCTGTAAGAATGATAAAGGTGTAATATTTCTCAGGTAGAATGAAGGACATGTCAATCAAAAACAGTCTGCGCACAGTCCTGAGAGGACAGCTAATCAAGCAAAATATGTGAAACCATCTGTGTGGGTGTACCATGGGTGTGTAGGCAGGGTGCTCCAGTTGTTCTCAGTAATGTATAAATATGTGTAGACAGAACATCACTGAAACAGACATTTATATTGGCAAGTAACCCATGCTATTCCTATCACATTACTGACTTACACCTGAACTACACTTAAAGAAAAAGTTTGACATTTTGGGAAACACTCTTCTTTGCTTACTTGCTGAGAGTAGGATGAGAAGATCGATACCAGCCTCACATTGTCCCTGTTGTCTCCTGGCTGCGCTTTCATACTACAGATAAATCTCTACGGCATACGTTCATGTGAGTATAAGTACAATATATTCCACACATCAAGACTGTGGTTAAATGTATTTGGCTCCACTGCTGGTTGTTTCTTCATGAGTAAGAACAACATCACTGGTTATTCTCATTTCACTCTTGGCACATTTATAATTTAGTAGCTCCAAAATGACAAATGGGACATAATTTTTGACAAATGATATCATAACCGGCCATGATGTGAGGCACTAACAGACTAAGGCTGGTCTGTAGGTACAAGCTCAGTAGGCCATTAAAATTTCATAATATGAACAAAAAGGCAATTAAGATATCATTAAGGGGGTTAGCACCCAAAGGGTATACCTCAAGCCTATTACAGTGCCCTTCGAAAGGCCTGTACCCAGCCGCTGCTCAAAAACTGCACTTCAGAGACTGCAATAGAACTGAGTTGTAGCCCAATGACAAACTAGTAAATGGGAGGTATAGGCCCTTTCAATATGTCAACAGGAGTCTGTGTTGTTTGGATTTAAGCGCACAATCACTGCTCAGGAAAATTAGTCCAGGGCTGGTTTAAATGTACTCCTGGTGATCAGCCGAGAAAGAAAAGAGCCTTGTTAATTTCTGCAAAGTTAACTCATTGGCTTACTGAAGCTCCAGGGCCGTAAATGCTGCAGAAACTATAAAAGAGAACAGAATGGGTCAATAAACAAACAATGTAAATGAGAGTCAGTCTGTCCCATTGTTGCAATAATCAAGGCTGAGAAGAAAACTGATCAATACACAGCAAATACAATTTGCTGTGTTACTGTCCCACTCTCACTTGATAGATTCCATTCAGCCATCTCATAGTGCTGTAAAGAGAAAAATGAGAACAGTAGGTATACAGTTGTGTGTTAAAAACATAACGTATTCACCCTTTAACCTCAAATGAGTGTGATCAGCCTCATTTGTACCATTTGGGCTCCTGTAATTGCGGTAGCCCAGAAAGTACAGTGCACTGTGAGCTGGACGAGGCCATGTACAAAATGGATGGCTGTGCCCTCAGCCCAAAGTGACTGTGTGTGTGATCAGTGTCTGTCCCAGACAGCTGCAGGGTGACTCCCTGCCCTGATGGCCATTACTCAGTCTGATGGATGGAGGATAGCAGAGGGAGTGGTGGGGAGAAAAAAGCAAGGGGTGGCATGAAAGAAAGGGGGAGAGATGGGGTTTAAAGGAAGGAGTGGACAGTAGATTAGGGCAGGATGAGCGAGAGAGCATGAGGGAACGGCGCTATGGATGGAGGAACTGGGGCCTCGGGAGGATGAGGTGTTAAAACGAGATGAGGGGAGGTGAGAGAAAAAGGGGGGAGGTGAGATGGCGATCTGGGATCCAGGCATGACAGCAGTGAATGGTTCTGATAAGAAATGGTAGAGGAGGAAGAGGGAGAAGAGGGGAAGATGAAGCTGATGCTACTTTAGGTAATTGGTTTATTTTCACCAAGAGAATCCCTCGCCATTTCTGTAAATACATCAGTAACCGTCAGCAAGATCATTTTCAACTCTTGCATCTTGGCATGATGCTAAAAAACATTAAAAAAAAAAAACAGACCAATAAAAAAAGCTGGTATCATTTAAAGCAATGAGGAACACAAAACTTCATATCCTATACTGTAAGTAAACATATGGGCATTAGGCTGATTAATTCACATCGTTTTAAAAAAGCATTTAAATGAAACACTACGAGGGGAAATTCAATTTTTCTGAAATGCTGCATACATATTATTATATAAATGCAGGTAGGCTGGTAATATACCCTCTCTGGGCTGCATGTAAGCAAAAGTGTGCAGTTGAAGTTGTTATGACGAACATGCTAGCTAACAGCTGCCTTCAATATACATGTTATAATTATAAATTATCATTGATTTGGAGCTGTGTTTCTGGCTACCTGGTGAATTTAAGTCTCAGATTAATTCCCCTTTTAGTTGCTTAATTTGTCTGTTGTTTGGTGCTGTTCAGTTCACTACTTAAACTACTTCCTGCTGTGGCTGGGAATGGGGTTGATGAGAGCCGTGAGAATCAATTAAAACATTAAAGTTACATGCCATGAAACAAAAACAGTGGCCTGAGAGATTAAAAAAAGCTCCCTGGAGCTGAGAAGAACTGCAAAGATAGGGGTAGGTTCCACACACACAAGTGTTTCTTAACACTTTTGATAGTATTACACATAGTCATTAAAAGTGCTATTTGTTCATTTTCTCTGCCACCAAATGTGATTTCTTGAGGCGATGATTGCTTTAGCCAATGTTGCTTTTACAAGACAAAATATTATAATACACCCTCTGACCAGTGCTACTTCTTTAAGGCAGACTGGATGCTAGAGTGCTATTGAAAAGTGATAAGATGGTTAGCATGCTAACTCCAACAGAAGAAAAGAACTGATAGAAACAGAAGCAAAACAAGAATTTACAAAAAAAAAAAAAAAAAAACATGAACTTCAATGCTAATGTAAAAACAGTAAAAAAAAAACGTTTGTATGACTTGATTAGTCAGCTAAATTAATCATGATGTATCTGTGGCATACTCTATGTGAAAGGGCCTTATCTTTAATAAACAAGATGGTTGATGTCAATCAAATAAACAATAAAATGTCAACAGGTAGTGAAAATAATATTGATGATGTTAAGATGACAAATGAAATGAAGACCTCATGTGTCACATACTTGACTTGAACTAATGATGATGATAATGATGACAACAGGGACAATGGAGGAGGAAAGTAAAGATCATCACTAATGCAATTAACAAGAAATATGCAATAATAATATCACTGCCATTAAATAACTGCAGGGAAATTAGTATACAATCAGTATCTCTCTATGGGATACTGTCAAAGCCATAGAGCACAAGCTATTCTGAGAAAAAACAACAGTTCTTCTCAACCATATGCTGTTAATACCGTCACTCTAAAAACAGCTCAATAAGCAATCTGTATCTGTCTCAGCTTGGCCCTTGGCTCTGATGTGCTCCGCTCAGGGTCTGTTTGGTTATGCAGTGATTGCCTCCTTCCCTGCCCTCCTCACTCGCTGCCTCCGAGCCTCGCAGCTTCGGCGTACACAAAACTGCATTTCTGAGTCTCCCCAGACAGTAGACCAATCTATGTGCTCATATTCATCTTAGCGGGAACTGATCTGTTCTCTGTCTAATGCACTGGCCTTTCCCCAGAGGTTAGGTGAGGCCCCCCCATCTTATTCCTCCCACTCTCTCTTTTTCTCTGTCTCTCTCCTCCTCACTCTCCGAATGAAAGATCTCATCCAGTGAATACAGCACGGACACTTAGACATATATAATGCTCAGTATTCGTGCAGGCATACTGTACACCTGCAGGCTCAAAGTGACAAGTGTGCGCTACTTGGGATTGATTGACAGTAAGACAGGGAGGTCCCCGTCATAGTCAGTGCCAGGGGAAAATGCTTGAAAGATTCAGAAGGGGGATTGGTTTCTATCAAATCTCTTTTAAAAATGGATGAATCGTCTAAATGACTCAAGAGGCCATCTGCTCCACCCCAAACCCCCCATCAGAAAATAGATGTTTATGTTCAATATCCTTGCTTTTTTCCCCACTCCAACTCTACTCATCCCCCACCCCAGACTCATTCAATTCTGAAATTGTTTTGTTATGTGGTTGGCATAATAAGTTATGATCGATCTCTAGTGAGTGTGTGCATGTGTGTATGTGTGTGTGTCTATGTGGCCTACATCTTGAGGCTGTCCATATTATATCTGCTAAGCACTCCATCTTAGCTGGAGTACAAGGAGATAGAACAATAAATATAACCTGATACTCTTGCCGCTGTGATAATTGAAGGATTCATGGTCTAATGGATGTGCAAACTACGGCAGTGGTAGAGCATTTAAAGTCAGCAATAGGTTTTTTTTTTTTTGTGTGTGTGTGTGTGTGTGTGTGTGTGTGCATTTTGTATTCAGAGCATCAGCCGAAATACAAATGCCTTTAACTTCAAACTTCAATGCTGAATGTTTTCACTTTCCTTTGGGCTTTTTTGAATGTTTGAGCACATCTTTGTTTATTCAAGCAGTGTTGCATTCAAAGTTCGTGACATTGGATTGGTTCTGCAAGAATGTGCTCTATGTAATGCAGTATATCCCCAAACCTCATAATCACCAAGGTACAGCTTGCTTCTTCACTGTATTAAAGCCTCAAAACTCCTGGCAGTCAATTAGGGACCGTTGTGCGTGTCAACGAAGCGAGGAGAGTTTGCTTGCTGATATTATGGCTAATTAGCTCAACTCAGCTCCCCCAAGACGGAGAGGGAGACACTGAGGTATTGTTGTGGTTTCACTGACATTCCAGGCAGAATCTCTTAAGTCTTCACTGCATAATCCTCCCCTCAACATTTCTTCAACTGAAAAAAAAAAAAAAAAAAGTAGAGATCGTTTGTACAGTTGAGACTTGGAAGTCTTTTGGAGACAGAGGCAAGCTCAGATGATTGGAATTCAATAGTTTCCCTGTGCACTTTATCTGTTCCAGGATTTGTAAGAAACCATAAATACAGAAGACCAGAATTTTGCATTGAGTGTCCTGGAGCTATCATTGGTTTATTGAAAGATCTGTCAGTTGCTGAGCCTACTTCATAAATCCAGTCAGTGCATTAAAGTATCCTGACTATTGTTCGATATCTACAGGAAACTGATTTATTAGACATAATGTCAATGACAAACCGTGTTTCCTTAAAAGAAACTGGGTAAGCAGAGCTCATTTTCTGCTGAAAATAATAATAATAATTAAAAAAAAATATAGATTATTGGTCATGTTTACGCTTCACTAGTTTTCTAGTGGGTAATTTTAAATGTGAGCACGTGCAGCTATGACAAGGGATGGCTTTTGCAGCACTGTGGTGGGATGAAAGTAAAGATCTTTGGGTGTAGCAGTGAGCCCTCTTCGCATGCCTTATGTCAGCTGAACCTAAAATAAATATATCAAAATATGTTGATATGTTCTGCAGTTGAGCAGTAGGTTATCTGTAAAACAGATACATGCTCACAGTAAGAAAAAACTGTGATCTCTATGTCAGAAACCGTCATCTCTGCACTGTCAGCCCAAACGCTCCCACCAATAGGAATCTCTCCAAGCTGTAGTGTCATATATCACTAAATGGATTTCTCACTTTAGATGAACATGCATTGTATCTAAAATATGCTAGCCTTGGTTCCAAAATGTACAGTAGCAAAGCAATCTGATAACCCATCAATTGCATGTAGACAGGGGTTTTATAGTAATCAGGCCATATTTGTATTTGTTCTCAAGCACATGAATGGAAAGTGCCATCATTCAGTTCCACTGCAGGAGGATGTGTGATGTTCATATTGCACAGCAACAAGAGGGAGGATGGAGGCTGAGGCTGGGGATGGGTGTGAAACATCCCTCACTGGTGCCAGAGGTTGAAATGTATGGCTTGTTTCAGCATGATTATTGATTATTTAGTTGCTCAAATTTAACTTAACTGTAGCCATACTGTAGTTGCCATGCTGATGTTGTTTTGCTGCATCCCATTGCTCTGCATGATTTGGGCCCCATCTTTTGCATGCTCACATAGTTGCTTTTGTTGTCATTTTGGTTTCTTTTTAACCTGTCACTTCATTTGTTTTAGACCATCTTTCCAAAACTTAGCTGGCTTACTAACACTGCCACATTTACAGCAATGTTGATTAATGTGTGATGTGCTTAGAAAAAAAGAAATGAAACATTTAGCAGATATAATGCTTGCCATGTTCACCATGTCATTTTAGCGTCTTAGCATTTGTTTGTTAGTTCTGCTAAACACACAGTACAGCTTTGGCTAATGAGAATGTCTTTATTCTTTCAGGTCATGTTGGAGTTGGGCCAATTAAAATTTTGACCTGATGCAGGCAGGATCCAAGTTAGAACAGTTCATCCTGATGCTAGTCCATCCAGTAGTTGTGGAGACATTTTCACTCAGAATCACATATGTGAACCTCATGGTGGCAATAGACGAATAATCAAGGGACCACTAAAATTAGAAACATTCTTTTTCTAGTGATCACTAATGTTAGTACAATATTACATGACCATCCAGCCAGTAGTTGTTGAGATATTTCAATCTGGTTCAAATGGTGGACCAACTGACTTTGTACTTGAGTTTTGCAAGTCTCAGTTTGGCAAGGAGGTTGCAGTTGCACATCCAAATTAATTTCTTACCTCTTTTTACCTCATATGCAGGCCAGTTTGTGAAACAGTTACTAATGACAATATACTGTATGTTGCTGACTGGTAAATTTTGTGTCACACTGCTCACTACAACACAGTCTCACTACAACACAGTCTTTCAGTTCATGCCTATAATAGAGTCATTACAGTTATAAAGACTAGCAGCAGTCTTTCTCATAATCTCTCTGTTTATGTCTATGTTAAAGACAGTCAAGTCAATTAGTGTAGACTGGCAGAAGCGAATAAACTCTGATTAAGAATAAAGCCAAGAGACAGCTGTTGGATCCCAAGTTAGTCTGTTTACTGCCAGCCACTTTTCTTTTGGATCTTGATATCCTCTCTCTCCTTATCAAAACAACACTGAAAGAAAATGTATGATTGAAGGAAGCGCCAGTCCTCTCTCTTGGTACGTCTGATAAAAAGAGCAAAAGAGAAAAGAAAAAATACAGAGGGACTCATGAATTGCTATCAACAGTCATTATTTTCAGACAAGTGGCTACAGTCACACTGGATTGCTTAAGACTAATGTTAAATGTGTCATATGCAATATTAATCCAAAGGCTCAGATTGTCTCTAGGCTGATATCAGATCAGTGCTGCTGCAAATGGACTCAGTGTGGCTCAGACAGAGAAGCGAGAGAGAGAGAAAAAAAGAGGATCCTACTTTGAAAGAGTGAACAGAAAATGATGAAACGAGGCTGACACACTGTAGTTTTGGTTGGCTGAGTGGGATGAAGGGAGGGTAAGGGATAGAGTACAAAGACACAGGTGGACAGGGGCTGTTATGTGTGGGAAGGATAAGGAAGTGAACACAAACACACACACACACAGACACACACACACACACACACACACACACACATATTTGGTGACTATAGTTAACAACACTTCAGTGATAGGACTGGCATTAGGGCAGCAAGTGGGTATCTTTTTTAATTAAACACACAATTACTACACTGCACACACACACACACACACACACACACAATACGCACAATTCTGCACTGCTGGCGTCACCATTAACAAACCACAGCGAACCCCCCCCCCCGCTCCCTGCTCATTCTCAACATGGTGTGAATGGACACACCTCAGTTTGCCTGAACGTGTCCATATATATATATGTGTGTGTGTGGTGTGTGTGTGTGTGTGTGTGTGTGTGTGTTTGTGTGTGTGTGATTACCACAACAGTAACAATCAACAAGAGGGCGATCCATCAGCTGTCAGTCCTGCTGTGAAGTTTTAATTAATTACATAGAGGGAGACAAGGTCAACGCTGCACACCACAGTGGAATGCTAGCCTTGCCTCTCTACAGGGGATCAATAGGGCTTTACACGCGCCTGTAGACTTCTATACAGAGAGTTATTAAGGAAGTGGGACCAGGCCTATTGTGTCTCCAGCAGCCTTGTCAGAGTGAACGGGCGTAAAGGATGTCAGCTTGGTTTAAGTTCACAGTAGGGGAGATAGTGAATGGGACTTAATGGAGCTAATGGATCTGGGAAGGTGGGAGTGTTGAAGGGGAGACAGACAAGGGAAGGAGAGGTACAAGAGGTGGGCTAATGTAGTGTGGCACACGCAGAGAAGCAGTTTGTTTGGGGGTAGTTCCCTGGGATTTCACTTCAGTGCCAGTGTACAGTATGAGAGTGTGTGACTACACACACACACCTTCTTCTTTTTTATTTATTTATTTATTTCTCACACAATATCCAAGAGACATTTTAGTGAATGTAAAAAAAATAGTTGTTTAGCATTTTGTTCTCAGGCCGAGTATAATTTCAAAGGGCATATCATTGTCTAACAAAAAGGTCTGGTTGACATCTCTGGTGCCCTCCCTTGCCTTTCTCATCAGTCAACCTGGGAGGATCGTTAAGAGAAAATGAAGTAGCACTCGCAGAGCGGGATCAAGACCTTCACTTTATTATGAAGTGCAAAGGTATGAAAACACTTGAGACACTGTATGACGGCGAGCATTGCAAACACAGAGCGAGAAGGGGAGAGCGAGAATGGACGGGAGTAAGGGAAGCAGGTTTGAGGGGGTGATGCATTATTCATTGCGGTAAAGCACACAGCTCATTGATTTAATGGAAATACGATTCTTATCTTTAGATCTCACAAGACAAAGGCCTAATTTCTCACCGTATGTCACTGTCTGATTGGATAATGCTCTGACTGACAGGCAGAGACAGTAAATGCCATCCTGGTGTATATGGCCCTGGCCTGTAACGGGATAGTAAGCTTTTTATTGTGAAGTCTGTTTCATGAGCACTTACTCCAGAGGGTTCACATGTAACTTCATCTCTTTTTATACAAAGAATTGCAGTTTTAAAATCATACACAGCACATACTGATACCAGTTATTGGTATAATGCACATGCAGTCTGCATTTTAGCCCCATTTTTTAAAATGCTATATCTGTAACTCGGAGAAAAAGCTGATTTTCAGAATTTCATAGTACTTTATAAAAAAGGTACACCCAGTACAGTCACAGCTATTATTTTTCCAGACAAGGACTTGTGTTTTCTTTTATTCCTACCATGATTTGTCCCACAATTTGTCGAAATTTCAGCTATCAGTCACTCCATAAGAGTAGGTGTCACAAAACCACACATACTGTGTACTGACAGCTCAAATTGGTACAATTTAAACCAATACCAAATCTGTCTGTTTTGCATGAGTGCGGCTGTGAAAGAAGAAGCCACCTGGGCTGTTTTGAAGGGTTTTCAACTTGACATTTCATCATGATAGAGTGACATCAGCTTGTACGAAGCTTGCTTTAGATTCTCAATACCTTGGAGAAACAAGACTGCACCCCTTGACTACTTTGAAAAACGTGATGATTCTCGGTCAAGTTATAAGGAACATAATTTTTCCACTATTTCAAGGCAGATTTATGGATGTTTATTTCCAGCTGAAGATAATATAATGCTTGGAAAGTGTAAGTCATATTGTCTAATGTTTGTGTGTTGGGGGTATAAAGGATTTTAAAGTGCTTTAATTGCCTCAATGAGCTGAGTCACAGTCACTGCTCCAGTTGCTGACTGTGTTGATGAGTGGGCCAAATCAATGTTCAAACTAGAATAAGTAGCTTCCTGTTGCTTGACTGACATGCCCATGCACCTGTCCCTTTCACCTCATACAATATCTTTGCTTCATGTCTCGTTTTAGATGGATAGAAAACCCATATGTCATAGTGTTGAAGCAGGAAGTGAACATTGCACTTCTGGAGTGCACTTTGGATGGTTTTGGTTAGGTCAAGGATTTGTGTGTATTGGGAAATAAGAATGCATGTCGATTTAAGCGGTTTATTCCAACATGAAGTTTTTGAACATTAAGGATTATATTCTGTAACGGCGGGTATGGAGAAAGTGTGTTTCGTCTGTGTCAATATTGACAGATCCAGTTAGATGCTTGGCTCTGCGGGGCTTAGCTAGTCTGAGATGCACTAAAGCGAGAAGAGCCAGGGGGCGATGCTCAAGTGTCTGTCTATTTATTGCAGACAGAAACACACATGCATCCACACACACAGATACACTTCATCTCTTTCCTACAAAAAGTGGGCATGCACACTCATCACCAGTCATACACTCACACCAGCTCGCTGAGGCAAATCAAACCTGTATCTCAACCTCAGTGGAGGGAATTTTTTAACCCCTTAAGGCCTGCGGTGGAGTAATACCTCAATCCTTCTCTTCCCTCTACGTAGCCCCTAGGCTTTCACGAAACGAGGCTTAACCCTTCTGCAATGAAAACACACTTCACTCTGATTCCAATATCACTTTTTTTTTCCTGTGGTTACCCAACATGCCCTGAGGCGGTTGATGCAAAAGCAATGGGCTTCTTTTGATTCTTCCGTGGGTTCATCCTCAGGTGGGTGTAATTCTCTAGGTGGCAGTGACTTCTGAAAGTGGCGTAAAAGGTGAAGTTGTAGGTGGAGAGTAAATGATACTGGGGGAATGAATGATGGGCTCAGGATATATCATGTTGGTGGTTAGGTTCGGAAGCACAGGACTCATGATTTGTGCTCTGAATAGATGGAGCTGAAAATCAAAAGATTTGAGTGAAATGGAATGGAAAAAGATGGAGGCTTCAGATTTGGTGCATGCAAGGCCTCAGTGCAGTTCAGACACAGCTTGAATTACAGGTAGAGAGACTTTGAAACCTTAAGACAAGCTGCTTATTATATCACTGACACAGGCTCCATCAGATAAGCAATCAACCTTACGATTGTGATTAACAACAACACCAGCTCCTTCTTCACTGTTTGAAAATGAACCAGACTCAGCGGAGTGTAGCAATTGGCTATACTCTCAGTGAAAAGACTGAAATTGGCAAAAATGAGAGGTCTGTTACACTGTGATGCTATCATCTGCCCCAAAAGGTTAGATGAGTATGTATGCGGGTCAGTGGTACATGAAAGAACCTGGACTTATCAGGTATTATACAAAGGTAATTTCAGCCTAGTAATCTCACTGGTTAAAGACACACTTCAGTGGTTTTGATAACTCCTGATCTTTCTTTTTTTCTCACTGTGCCAACTGTGAGATTGTTAACAGGCTTTTTCACATTCTCCTGTTCTCAGAAGTATTGAAGACAATGAGGCGCTGCTCCTCACAAAATGTCAGTTCAAACTCTATGTGAGACAACTTGAAAAAGGTGAGCAAAAGTGGAGACCGTCTTCACAAAAAACTCCCATCAATATTTGTTATTTGTTCAAATTTCTAATATGACCTGTGTTTATTTCCCCTGATAAGGACTTTTGTCCAACATTTGATCATATCTTTTAGAACAACGCATAGCAGTGGTTTCTATTATGACCCTTCTGTCTGCAGAATGGTATCACTTGTCTGTGCCCCTCAGAACCATTGAATCACAGTTGAGAGGCAAGTCTGTCTTATGATGTGACAACTGTGGTTAAACTTTGTTTAGGTTTAGGTACAGAAATTACCCGATTAGGTTTAGAGCAAGATCATGGTTTGCATTAAAGTGACTACTTAATAAGAGTTAGGCAACCTTCTGAGTCATAGTTACAATAATAGATTCAGGGAACAATTGGGGTCATGCTTTGAAAAAAGCAACTGTTCAACTGTTGGTTGAAAATGAACTGTAATCTCCCGCATCACCACTCTAACCTCTTCAATGTGTTTTAAGCTTTTTCTATTGTTGACTCAACTAAGATTTAACATTGATGTACGGTATATGTTTATTATGGGAAAGTTACTTCTTCCATCAGAGTTTACTATACATGATCAATTATATGATGTAAGTGTCTGACTGAACTGTAGCAATGGAAGACCAGAAAACAGTCATATGTAACGATACTAAAAAACAGTGTCATTTGAACTTTTTCAATTATTTTATTATATATTATTATATTTGTGAGACAAGTTTATTATGAGTGCTGATATTTGTGACTGAAACACATGTTACACAAGCTAAAGTATTGACCATCATAATCTCTTGGTGTAGCTCACCAGCTTTGAGTTGGGCTGCTACTGGTTGTCAATGGAAAATATTTCCTGATCTTTTCTGCAGCCCTGATGATAGTTTTTCTTCATATCACAGCCAAATAAAAGAACTTGTTATAATCAAAATGCCACTGGCAAAAACAATAGCTGTTTTGAAGTCCTAGTGATTGAAAACAATGAGTTCAAATTAGCCAAAGTTTTAGCTATGGCTACAGTTAGCTAACTGAGAGGAAACTCTTAACAGACAGAGGCGATGAGGACCTGATTATCTCTTTTATGCTCAGCTCTTTGTTCCTTTTAACCTCAATTAATCTGCACAGCTTTGTATCCTCTTTACTGGGCACTGTTCAGCTCACAGCTAAATATCAAAAAGTATCAAAATTTTCATGCTTTCTAGAGAAATTAAAAATGATAGAGCTAAAATACATCATGTTAGGGCCATGGCAAAGTGAAAAAAAAGCCTCTCTTTTTTTCTCTTTGACACAGTGGATCAGACTACTCTGACTGATTGTATTTGATTGGTTTGTTGGTTAGTTGGCTGAGCAGAGTCTATTGCTGAGAAAAGAGGCATATCAGTCCAAGGCAGTGTCGGCAACACTGCCGCTGTAAATCAGCATGGCCTGACACGCTGGTTGAAAGGCAACTCTGAAGTCCAGGAGGACCAGGATAACACAATCAAAAGCACTGAACACAGACTATTAAAAATGGAAAAGGAAAAGACTCTATCTCAGAGAAACAAAAGAGACCAGTCTAATAAGTGTATTTATGTAATATATCCCATTGTGTCACTTCCTATTCACACATTGCCTCCATTTGATATGCATTTTACTGGACTATAACGCTACACAGATTAATTAGAATTATAGTTTAAACAATTCTTTGAAATGACTGGTGTGAAATGAATCGCTTCCTTTGGATTTCTTTATCTAAAAACCTCACAAACAGCGACCATTGCCATGTTGCTCCATCGAATTAACTAGCACATCAAGATGAATTAGTGTTGTTGCCACTTTGCACCCCTTCTCTCTCCTTTCTCTCCCATCTCATCTCATCTCTCCTTTCATCAGGAGCAGATGTTGAGGTCCACTTGACAGATAAACAGCATCTCTCATCAAGGCTGTGAAGAGTCTAAATCAGCCCCTTCACTGTCACTTTCGATGTTCATTATCATGCTTTATCCCAACTGTCACTAGCAGAACACAGTTGTCTTTTCAACAGAGCCTATTAGAGACGACAGTCTTGGTTTGTTCTTACATGCTACCTAGAAATCCAGAGAAACCAACTTAGAGCAGACAATGAATTAGTTTTCACCTGATATGTGATGCATGTAGATTTTTACTATTTAAGAGCACACAACAGCTCCATGTGACACTACCTAGGAATAAATGTGTAAAAGAGCTCTTGAATCAAAACTAAATTGCTTTAATTGAAAGGTGTAAGTAAACTTTTTTTTTTTTGAAAAAGCTGTTTCAAAGAGACACTAAATGATTCATATAAGACTGAACTTTCTAAGCATAGATGTCAAATCTTATAATCTGTCTTCCTTAGTAACATGCGCTTCACATACACTCAGTTGTCCACTGAATAAGTATAGCTACCTAAAATAAACCAGTGTTTCTAATATAATATGCATCATGTTTATATGAGTGAGAGTAGACTAAATAATAGAAACAACTCTCATTATAATTCATCTTTCATTACCCTAACAAAGCCACTCCCCACCCCTGAAACCCAACCAGTTGAAGTAGATGGCCACCTGCACTGACTCTGGTTCTGCCTCTTAAAAGGAAGTTTTTCCATGTCACTGTCACCAAGTGCTTGCTCATGGTGGGAATTGTTGGGTCCGTCTCTGTAAGTATAATAATATTAAGAGTACAGCCTAGACCTGCTCTATATAAAAGGTGCTTTGAGAAATTCTGATTTGGCACTAAATAAATAAAAAAATGACTTAACTTGATTAGGGTAAGATATATTGTGGGGTTGCTATATAAGGCAATAAACTGGCAACTGAATGTAAGCACAATAACTAATGCTATGGTTTTCTATGAATGCTGCATAGTATCTCAGTTTACAGTCACTGCGAGGAGCTGGTAATTTGCAGCTAGATCAGTTAGATGACCTCACTTACAAAGATGTCCCACTCACTCTGCTTTTGCTGTTGAACTGCAAAAACATAGGTTGCAGACAACAGCAGTGTTTGAATTCCATCTCTTGCATTTAGGTATTTATGTAAATCTAGCAAATGGAAGTAGTTAGTTGGGCTTTCTTTACATTTTTAAAAAAGCATGGACCATAGAGTATTATAAAATACACAATAACTAAAATACACTAACACCACCTTGTTTTTCTGATATGATTGATGAATACTGTATTTGTCCTGTTTTGTCCTGCACTGTCTTACTTTATTATTTTTAATTGATGTCCAATAATATCTTTGTAGGAGAATGCTGACATACATCTTATTTACTTATTTATTAATCAAGATGTTGTTTATTTGTTTGTATGTTTTTAGCGTAAAAAATGTGCAGACGAGTAATTTTTAAATTTTTTTTTTAGTCATTTTAACCTCCATATATATTCATTTATAACCTCCAACAATCAGAGGGCAGAACAGCAGCCTGTGAGGCAAGTTCGTGGGAAAAAAAAGAAAACAAAACAACAAAACAAACTAACAAAAAAAAAAGATACATCAACATTTTTAAGTTCTCTCTCCTCTGCTCTGAATTTTGGCAGCTGGATTGTACAAAAAAACCTGTTTCAGTGAATAAATCAAACTGAAACCTTAAAAGTGAAGGGGACAATTCAAGTTTTGTGCCGCCCCTGCATGGAATGTAATATAAGATTTAGCACAATAATCCAATATCAGCATTTTTGTTTGGTGATAGATTTGGGCTATCTGACCCAACCCTCACATTCAGAGTTTTGTTTGTGTTTTTCATTTGACAAATAAAGCAAGACAAGGCACAATATGAGTACCGCTGGGTACTCTTAAAGAAGCAACCTACATCTGATAGCTACACAACAACATAAAAAAGTTAGCTAGTCTACATCACTGGTTGCTTAGAAGTATAGTACTAAATCCACATCAGTCTGAAGCATCCTCTACCTTTTGACTGCAAACCCTACGGTATGTTCACTTGGGTCATGGAAAAACCAAACCAAGCTTGTGGTGTTTGCTATGTAGTTCAGGGTGCCTGGGAGACTAGAGTACTAACAACACAAACAGAAGTGGGCCGTGCTGCCTGATTAGAAAGCCTGAAATCTCAGCCTCCATTGAGTTAACAGAAGAATTACTGGAATTGATCAGCAACACATGTGAGGCCCCCAACTCATAAATTATGGTCAAAGCCTGCTATGAGCGTACTGTATGTATAAATTATGCAAAATGTGCCCCTATCTGTTCTCTGATTTAGAGGATAGGAGCCATGCTGTCTGTCGATTAGGATAATAGAGGCTCACTGATGACATGGCAACATTTTACTATGGAAGTTTTTCTGTGATTCAACACTGATGGAAGTCAGTAAATATTTCCTTAACGTGGAAACGTGGAAATATAATCTATTTTACTAGTGTATATCTGTCTATAATTACTGTATAGATTTGGTTTGCACATGTGATATAAGACAACACGTGTTTGACTGCAACAATGACTTGGTAGGTTCAGGGGTGACAATAAGTCTTATGTTTTTAAATTAGATTACAAGTCAACAAGCTGTCCCCAAAGTAAACTGTAATGAAAATGTCATAATGTACATAGTATCCGTAGGAATGCGCTGAAGAAACATTTTGTCAGATTTGCTCCTTATGAATACACCAGTAGTTTCAATGCTGCAGCAGTTTGTTTGCTTGTTTGAACACTGTGGGTGCATGCAATTGGCCATTAATGGAACACAGAGGCCACCCAGTCTCAGAGTTTGCCTGGTGGTTCACAGATACATTATTGTTTGCTTGCTGGGTTTGTTTGCAGCTTGATATCACAGCCTCATACACATACCAAGAACACATTGCCTAGGCCCTCTAATCTGTCATTCAGGAAATGAGCATTCACTGGCTTCCTTACACATTGTGAGAATAATTTCAGACAGATTTGAAAACCTGCCATGTGCATGTGTGACATAGCGAAGATCCGTGTGACCCAGCGTCAATGTGACTGGATGTGTTGATGATATATATGTGAGATGTAGACTGAAGATGGTCCATCATTATGAGTTAATAGCAAGCGTCATCCATAAATGCAACTATATATCATGTAGGATGTAATGCATTTATAAGTGGGGCATTTATTAAAAAACATAAAAGAGCTTCATGACTATAAAAATCAGGGTATATTCATATACAGTACATACAGTACTGCGTCTTCTACATGAAAAACAAACATTTCTGTGTTTACCGTGATCATAATTGAAAATGTTCTTTCCAACATTGGGAGCACTGTCTGTTTTACTCCTGTGCTTACAAGCATTTCTGACCTGCAAGTACATAAAAAACACTACTTCCATTTATTTCTCATCTTCTCTTAGTCTGTGAAGCTAAAGATTCATCAATCAATTTGACAGTGACAGCAGCTTCCACATATTGTGTTTTGAATTTCCTTGGCCCTTTTGTTTACATTTGGCTCATGCATTGTGTCTTTAAAGAATCAAGGCTATTTATGTTTAATGAAAATGCATATTATAAACAGATGTGGAAGAAAGAGCAATCATGATTAGAACTGAGCCAGCCATTAACTTGATTACAATTTAAATCATTCACAGACTCATTCTCATTTTGTTTTTAGCTCTCTTAAGGGCAAATCTTCTCAATCATCTGGCTCAATTATACTCTGATTGTTAGTGGGGCTTATATCCTCATCATGTGTTGCTCATGATGTGAAATCACATGACCTAAACCTAATTGTTTTGCACTGGCATGCCAACAGCGGTTGTTAGTGCTGTGAGAATTTTCTCCCTGAGAGAGAGTTTTATTTAGATAAACCGGTGACAACTGCAACATCACAACAGCAGGTTACCTCGTTTTAATCATCCAATCAGAGCTGTGATGGAGGAGGCGTTACTAATTTAGATTGCAATATAAGCCTCATTCACTTGTAGGTGATACGTTTTGAATCAAATAAACAAATTATTTTAAACTGTTAAAGACTGGCTTCAACAACACATTTGAAACTGAAACACAGATTTTTCATCATTCTCACTGATGTCCTCATACAATTACCATAAAACTAATAGCATAATAGTGGAGATATCATTATTTACATTACATTCAGGACCTTAGGCAGGATTTTAGGTCATGATTTTTTTCCTCCCTTTTTAATGTTTTGGATTTTTCATATTTTATTTATTCAGATAACAGCTGAATTAAAATTTCTGCTTTATTTTCTTTTTAACTGCAAACATGATGATCTTAATGCTGTTTCAAAAGCTTCCCCACACTGCCAGAAATAAAATTCTAAATATTAGATCTTACTTTGTTGGCCTAAATGTAACCAAATTTAAAGTCCAAAAATGCTTGAATGATCCTCTGAATAACCCATCATAACTAAGTTTTAAATTGTAGAATTTTGCTCGATGTCATTAATGAGTGATTGTGTACAGCACTATAATTGTAAGTGCTTGGGCTTTGGGCTCACTGTTCACAGTCAGTGGAAATGGAGGGATCACAGTGCAGTGTGAACAGTATTTTTTTGCTGATAAATTGAATGAAAACCTTGGTAATCGATGATAGTTTGTCACAATGTTTGGATAACACAAGGTAACTTTACTGGGCAACAGCGGCGTCCGAAACCATGAGTGGTAATTAATTCTGTTGGGCGCTGAGTCCAAGCGGTTAAGCGGTTTTCATGTACAGAACACAAAGCCTATCAACTGCACACTGTGGAGCCCCGCTCACTGAACTGATACACAGTCCGAACGGTGTGTATTCCTCATGATCCCCAGCTTATGGAGCTGGAAGAGCTGTCACTGTAACAAACATGGCAAACTCCATTTAACAATTCAATTCTTGACATGTTTGAAGTTTCCTCACTAAATATCAGAGATGAATGCTGGTTTTTAATGACTTCTGAGTCTCTTTAACTGAACTACAGTTCAGCATCACACTTGATCACTGAGCTGATCCCTTAATTATCTACTTCTTAAGGGAGATCCTACCCACTCACCATGTTACATAGTGCAAGAACAGGCATTTGGGGCACGCAGTGGGAATGACAGAAACACCATTCTCCCTATTATAAGTTAGTGTACCATCAAAATTATTCTGAAGCTGTTTTAAGGTAAAAATAGTTGCATAATGTTGCTTTAAATCAATCATAATTTTCCAATGATCTCAGGTTAGCAAGAAATAAAACTCTTTCACAATGTTTGTCCCCGTCCCCTTAATTTAGTTCACTTTTTGGTTGCTGCAGTTTTGTGCTCATCTTTGAAGTAAGCTTCGGCAATTTTCCCCTCATCACTTTCTGTTGGGTCAAAATCGAAGTCAGATCAAAACAAAATCAACTGATTAGCGACTGCATCAAAACTGTCACCTACACCATCCTTGATCCAATCAGCTTTCACCTTGCTTCTCTGTCTTCCTCTCTCCTCAAAGCAGCACTCACTCCCACTGGTATTCTGTATCTGCATATATTCATTTACTTACTCGTTCACTCTTTATTTTCCCTGAATAATCGCCTTCATTCTCCCCTTTCTCCTCTACCACCCACTGAATTATCTGCTAATAACCTGAAATTTGTTTGTCACTATGGTGATACAGGGGGGCGCTGCCCAGTCCTATAACACCTCTTATTGAGCCTGATCAAAAGCCAATTGAATCCCAGTCAAATATTTGTATTTCCCCCTCGTCTGTTTGATTTAACTGCCAATGCTGTCAATCCCGCCTTTGCTGCTACCTTCCTGAACCCTGCCACAGCTCACTGCCCTGCAATCTAGTTTCCAGATTTACTGTGTAACAGCTCCTAATGACAAAGAGAGTCCTTGGATCCCCAAGTGGTGCATTCAGTGCTGAAGCAGTCAAGGTTATTCAGGAATATAAAGCAGGGATTTGTTGGAACAATAGGCTTTATTGAATGAGTCTAAAACAATGTGCATAGTATACCAAAGTACCATGAGAGGAGTTTTGCTACTGAGAAAGACATCGAACATGTGACAGAAATTGTGATGTACATGCAAAATTCCCTACTAGTACAGCACAGTTTCATTTTTATTGTGAAACTGCTTTTTATGTAAATCATTTTTTGGTCATTCAATATAACTGTGAAATATTGATGCAAATGACAGCAAATCGAAACTCGTGCAGGAAATTACTGGTGTGCACACGACTTCATGAGAACATTGTTAGAGGCAGTCCACATGTGCACATATACTGTATGTGCATCCCCGCTGTTCCAACTGCTGCTCGTGAAAACAGCAACAGTATCCCAGCACTATTTCTCAGGCCCAAAATGAGCGTGCCTGGGTTTTGAATGGTCCTCATCTATTTCCTTTACGAGTGTTGAGGCGGCGGTGACACCCCTGGCCAGCCGTATCACCGCTCTCTATTACACTGCGAACTGGAAGAGAAGGAGCGAGGTTATAGCTGTTAAAGTCTGCTAGTACCTGGTGCTACCTGATTCTATGGCATGTTGGAGTGGCTGTAGCCATGGTCAAAGATACCCCGGGGAATAATGCGCATACGCTCGCACACACACACAGACACACACATACACACCCAAGCATACAAATTGCACATAGGGCTGACTCATACTGTTTGTAGGACCTCATTCTTTCTTTGTTCATCTAAAATACTAAAATATCACTATTCCCATATCACTTTTGCAATACAACATATTTCCTCTCTCTTCAGAATTTGTTTTCTTTTTCACTCTTGCACACTTTGTTGCTCTCTCACTTTGTCCTCATGCTTTTTTAAAAAAAAAAAAAAAACATTTATTATTCTACTCGTTTCGCACCATAACTTCTCTTACCCCTGCCACCCTGCCAGCCTCAGAAAGTATTTGACCCAACTGAGGCTGGCGACCTGCCACATGGCCGGGGCCCGGGGGGGATTGCCATTGACCAAGCACTGTAACGGAGCTCACTGCAGGTGTTCCCCAGCTTGACATCAGTGCTGCAGCAGGGCGACCTCACCTCCACTACTGCTTTAGACAGATGGTTTGGGTGTAGCGTGTTGACTCATTTAGGGGGATGCTGTGAGTGAGTGCACTCTGTGGCATTATCCCATCCCTATCTGACTCCCATCTCAACAGGAAGCCACTGATACTTGATAACCATTCACTGGTCATCCTGTCCAAACAGGCCTCATTTATCCTGGCCCCTCATGGGTCACACTGTTTGAATGGCACATTTTAGCAGCTGAGAATGCCAAAGAAGATTTTTTTTTTTTTTTTTTGTTGGCTCAGCTGGGCACCAGTTTACTTCTACAGACCAGAAACATCTTTTTTTAATGTTTCAGGGTACCAATATACAAACATATTCTTTGTTTTGCCTTCAAGGGATTAGCCTACAAATGCAGCTGGCTGCCATTCAGGTATTCTTGCTTACCCACCACTTTCTCAAAGCATGTAGACTTGGCACTGGAACTCTTGAGACACCAAGGGATGAGATCGCTCTCCTGTCTGGACAGCCTCATCCATTCTGTCTCGTCCATCCATTCAGGAAGTGGTACGTGGCCTTTAAGTTGAGGATTTCTACATGAAAGTGCTGGAGATTAAGACAGTGTCAACACAGCTGGAAGTGTCCCAGTGCTCTCTCAGAAGCAGACATGTTTCATGCTACCAAGGCATACATAAACACTATCTGATCCATATTACTTGATACGGTAACAGCTTATGCTTCCTCTAGGTGTTATGTCTACTGGCCTTTGAAGTTCTCCCCTGTTCACACACAGTGATCGAATCTTGATGTGTGGATGTGTTTTCCATCACACCCTGCCCTTAGAGGTTGCTGTATACATTTCCATCTCCATCTCATTCTTCCCCAGCTTTGTTATAGCCTGTGATTGCATGCCATATCATCTATGTTGAATACACAGATGTGGTATGCTTCCTCTGTTACCCCTGGATCCACAGTGATGAGAGACCACCTGCAATACAAATACCCAGGATGATTCTCAAGAGACTCGGGCATGTACAGGCCTGGATCAAGGAGGTGATATTACCAGTGCCTCAGTGGTGCTGCAAAGATCTATAATTTCAGTTGTTTGCCCATCAAGGTCAGCAAGGTAACCAGCATTCATCACTATGACAGCACAGTTATTGTCTGTCCATAGCCATACCTAGTACTTTATGCCAGGGGTGGTCAACCGTGTGCGACAAAGAGCTGGCTTTAGCAGGGGATCTCACAGGAGTTCTTCTCATCCATTTGATTAAGTGTTAATCAGTGGGTGGAGCTTTTGGTTTACAACTTGCCAATTGTTGGCTCAATATGGTACATGATCGGCAGCCTCTGCTATTATGGTACATAGTGATATGGTTCAAAGGCTGTGCCTTGGGTATGGGTTGTCGTTGACACCACAGAGGGTTAAGGTATCAAGTTTTACCCCCTAATCCCATAAAGCCTCCCATTCCACTAGACTCTGAACTTCAGTGGATACAGTGGTTAGTTATATGGGGCTCAAATTTGTGGGCTTATCATGGGTTGGCTGGCTTAGCGTGCATTATTCAAATTTTCAATGTGTGAATCTGTGAGCTTGAAAGTTAAAACCCACAAAGCCCTGTTAGAGGGCTCCTCCTGTGTTCATACAAAGAGAATTATAATACCTAATCATTGTTGCTTAGCAAACTAGTACATTGTCAGAGAATGTGATTTTCTACTTCAGTATGATGCAACTGGCCACAGATGTAAACCGACTGGGAAATATAACAGTGTGCGGCAATACAACAACAAGCAGTAAAGAAGTAAATTCAATGTGTGGGAAGAACTACTATTAGCTTTTAGGTAGCTCAGCAGCTTTCCCATCACATATACTCAACCGCAGTAAACATTCTGATAATGAGATGTTATAACACTGAAAAAGACATAAACACTTCTTCCTCTACTATATATAGTGTGTGTGAAGTGAAACCAACATTAGCATAGTCTCCCAGCAGGCCGAGCTGTCTGATTGTTGAGGAATTACCACCTGTGACATTTCTCACACCACCCTAGCCACACACGCCAGGCTTTCTCTTTCTACTTTGATTTGGTTGTGGCCATTAAACTGCAGCTCGTGGACCTCCCAGAGGGTCTCCACAGGGTCTCAGGACCCGTCCTACCCTTTTTTTCAGCATCCCTTCTCCTTTTAATCCCTCACATTATAAATACATGGAGAAGGTAATTATCAACCATCAGGGTACATGGGTCAGCACAATTACACCATTAACATGTCACCCCGGCTGCCTGCATGGAGTTAGCCTCTGCCAATAGCGAGTTGGCACCTGGGCACTAATGAGTAGCTATGTAATTAGAGGTTGGCTACCTCACTCACAAGCAAGCATGCACACATAAACACTCACACACACACTCGCACACATCTCCACAACACATGTCAGGGTGGGGGTCTGTGTCTCTCTCTCACTCTTTCGCCTGAATTGGTGGGATAGCCATATGTAAAAGCGATATGCTTAAATGAACCTGGTTCTGAGGTGGGAAGGGAAGGAGCTGTGAGTCTTACATTTGTTTAAAATGGTAATTATAATGTCAAAGTTTCTGAGGGTGGGGGGGGGTCAACAGCAGTAGGGGGACACATGAGGGTATTTACCAGTGGTTAACAAGAGTGACTGATTGCAGGTGTGAATGTGTGAAAACACACTGATTTATAGTAGGCTGATGCTAAAAAATCATTCATGATCAATAAACCCAATTGAAGCTTAAGAACAAGAAATAGGTGTTGTTTTATTGAATTTTGTTGTATTTTGTTAGGTTTCATATGGGACCTGGGGACTGGTACATACTATAGACTTGCAACTATTCTTGTACGTACAAGGTGTTTCACTGAAATACACACCTGCTTGTAGAGCTTATTTTTTCACAGGGAAATTATCACTCTTACTATATCATAACAGCGTGACTATGATATCACACACAGTTCCTGGCCCTGGTGTGTCATTAGAGGTGGAAGAAGGAGCTCTGCTGTTTAACATTATGTTTCCCATTCTCTACACTTGTCTTTTTACTTTTTATCATGCTCAGTCCCAGTGTTTTTTTGGATTGTATAAATATCTAATGACACAGTGTAAAATTCATTTTTAACGCCTGTCACTGGCATTCCCCGAGACAGAGAGAATCAAACGGATGCAAGGACACAACAGTGGGAAATGTACAAATATCATCAAAACATCTTGTACCCAGTGTATCCCACTGGTGGTGCGACGAAAGCCCAGGCAGCCCATTCTATGTAGAAGGAACTTCTGTGATACTGTCACACTACACTGAGTTGGATTCATCACTGGAGATCACTCACTATCAAACCTAGTAAGAATGAAATGATTTGTGCAAAATGTTGAAACATGGGGCTGCCTAGGTCTGAAAGTGTGCCCAGTGGTGAGGCGAGCAAAACCTGGTGGAGCATGCAATGACTAAAATCCAAAGAGATACAAATCAAACACAGCAAAAAATGTAAGCGCTTTTGGCGAATCTGAAACCTCTGACACAGCTTACATTCATAAAGCTGTGTTTTCATGGTCTAACTACAGAAGATCTTTACTGCAATCAAAATAACCAATTTACAAAAAAGCCACAAGGGAAATTTATACAAATTTATACATCAATATTTGCGTGTGATTAAAGTCTAGATTATCATCATTAATAGACAAACCCATAAAAAAAGCTCTAAATACTCACTCTATGCTATCTGTCCAGCATCAAGGAGACAGACAAAGTTGACTGACTGGTGGAGCATTTGGAGCTAAAGAGCCAGATATTTCTCATTTTTGTTGAGAATGAAACAGTTAAAAGGATAGTGAATATTGGACTTATATTCATCATGCTAGCATGTTCACCATATCAGTATATTTATAAGGTGATGAAGTGTTGTGTTTACAGCTTGTTCCACCCTCTCAAATGGCAAGTAAAAGTAGTATTGTAAAAATGCTTAAATATAAAATCTGCATGCATCACAAGTAAAAGTATGAGTCTCACGAAGCAGAAGGCCCATTTTAAGAGTGGTATGTTGTAAGGTGGAGCCTATTTTAATTCTATAGGCTGTAGTGTTTAGGTTTGATTAATCATGAATCAGATTTTGCATGTACACTTTTATTCTGCAGAGTAACTAGTTACCAAATAAGGGCAGTGTAATGTAAATTCCACGATAGGCAGTATAAGCAGCTAATTGTGTTAGGGAATGACATGCATAAACTATTTATTTATCTTGTTCTTTCTTTCTTTTGCTTTTACACCTTACATCTTACTGCCTCCCATAGTCTTGGAGATTACCTCATAACTCACTCAAGAGCCGGCCAATCAATCACATTGTATTTAAATATATTTATGAGTCATCTTTTTTGAAATCTGAGGCTCATCTCCTGTGTAAATACCTCCTCTTTTGTAAATGGAGAGTAATCTGACCAGCTCTCTCAAGTCAATATGAGAAGCAAACCTAAGCTGCCGTGAATCACAGTTATTTAAGAACACGGGGCAGGGAGGCTGTTAATGCCACCCTTGCCCCTCTGTCAACTGATGAGATGGCTCATTGCCATGCATCCGTGCAGAGACGGAAAGGCGTTAACTGACACACACAAATGTGCACACCATTTATGATCACAATCACAAAGCTCACATAGACACACATTTCCTCCGTCATGAATGTCAGTGCTGACATTCTTTATCCCTTCTCTTAGATGTGCGTGCACCTTATGCTCTCCAATGGCTTAGTGTTTGTGCGCAGGCTGTGTGTGTGTGTGTCTGTGTGTATTTATACCATTTCCTTTCTGAGATTATGCATATGTGTGTATTCATACATATGCATGTGCCCGTGTCTATCACCGTCTTTGTCTCCATGCCTGTCTCTAGCTCCTCGCCCTCCGGATTCACCAGCCGTATTAACATTAGCCTCTCCGTATGCTGTGGGGATGGGACAGATCTTAGCCAGAGAGGAAATGAGGGATGGGATAAATGAGGGGGAAAGAGGTCATCGTTGTCAGAGGAGGATGAGGGCGTGAATATTGTCATGCAGAGAACACGTGAGAGTGGCACTTCGTAGCTGGGGAAAGGATAAAGAGAGGAGTGGAAGAGAAGCCAAGCGAGCGATTGTCAAGTCAGGAGAGAGAGGGAGTGGCAGGTCTTAGCTGGAGCATGGCTAAGTGGAGGGGGCATGGCTCGATGTCACTCACTTTGAGTTGAGTTTAACTAGTCAAACCCAGTGTACCATGTAACACTTAGGGTTTGCAGTCATTTGAATTTTTTTCAGGACTCCATTATTGTAACATCTTTAAAATTATTTAGATGGTATATTGAGAAAGATAAGGCAATCTCAATGAAAATTTGCCTATGCATTGATTTGATGCCATTCATGGTCAACACGTCAAAAGTGAATGGAGTGTATGAGCGTGCTTTACAGTCTGCCACATTGTTTGAAATTTTATAATTAGATTACATTTTTTTCCTTTATTTCACGCATCTATCTGCATGTTTACAGCAAAAGTATCACCAGAATTCATGTTCATATGAAGCTGTTTTGCACCAAGAATCCAGATTTTATACAGTCTGGATTCTATTTCTTTTCAATTTTCATACATATTTACAACACACTGTATTTACTTACATATTTAACTACTTATTGCAACTATACAGACTGCTCTAGACTGGTTAAAGTATGATTATGATTAGGGAAGTAAGCATAAAATGTGTCTTTAGGGCCCAGTTTCTAAATCTCGCTGAAGATGTTCAGTGGTTTGTTCTGGGTTCAAACTCTGATTTGCACGGATGTATTTCCTGTGCCTGCATCTCTGGGTACTCCAGCATCCTCCCCTGTGATAGACTGGTGACCTGTCCAGCATGTACCCCACCTCTCACCCAGTGTCAGCTGGGATTGACTCCAGACCTCCATGACCTGTAAGGATAAAGCAGTATAGATGCTGGATGGAACCACATTGGGAGTTCTGGCTGTCAGCTTTATGGAGCTTTATAGTGAGTTTCAGCTCATTGTTAAACTGGCTGTTCTGCACCCTAACTGTTTTGATTGACTCTCAACATTCCCATAATGTCATTTTAGGCCATGGCAGTCAGCAGTTTTCAGATGAAAAGGTCACTGTTCTCAACCTGCCCAGCACCAAACAGCAGACAGCTACAACTAGTAACTGCCTAGTGAAAATACAGTGGAGTGTTTAGCAGCTAATGATCTACATTTCCCACTAGAGTTGGTAGATACCAAAAACAGAGCTAAAAGAGAGCGAATACTGGATGTACAGAATCTCACAAAAGTGAGTACACCCCTCACATTTCATCAACCATTTTATTATATCTTCTCAAAGGACAATACTATAGAAATGAAACTTGGATATACTTTAGAGTAGTCAGTGTACAGCTTGTATAGCTCTATAGATTTACTATTTACCACTGAAAATTACTCAACACACAGCCGTTATTGTCTAAATAGCTGACAACACAACTGAGTACACCCCTAGTGATACCTGTATATGTGGCTCAAACATGCAAAGCCACCTGTCCTATTCATCATGTTCATGTTTTTGCCTGCTTGAGTGGACCGTACAAATTTGTGTATCATGGATTAGAGCTGTTAAATGTAGTGCTTTAGGTACATTTCTCTCATACTGGCCACTGCATGTTCAACATGGCACCTCATGGCAAAGAACTCTCAGAGGATGTGAGAAATAGAATTGTTGCTCTCCACGGAGATGGCCTAGGCTATAAGAAGATTAGTAATACCCTGAAACTGAGCTACAGCACAGTGGCCACGTTGAGTCCTCGTGCTCGTGCTGCCAGCATTGCTGCAGAAGTTGAAGAAGTGGGAGGTCAGTGCGTCAGTGCTCAGACCATACACCATACACTGCATCAAGTCAATCTGCATGGCCGTCGTCCCAGAAGGAAGCCTCTTCTGAAGATAGCTCTCAAGAAAGCCCGCAAACAGCTTGCTGAAGACAAGCAGTCTAAGAGCATGAATTACAGGAACCATGTCCTGTGGTCTGATGAGGCTAAGATAAACTTGTTTGGTTCAGATGGTGTCCAGCATGTGTGGCGGCGCCCTTGGTGAGGAGTACCAAGATAACTGTGTCTTGCTTGCAGTCAAGCATGGTGGTGGTAGTGTCATAGTGTGGGGGGCACTGGGGAGCTGCGTTTCATTGAGGGAAACATGAATTCCATCATGTACTGTGACATTCTGAAGCAGAGCATGGCAGTTTTCCAACACGATAATGATCTCAAACACACCTCCAAGATGACAACTGCCTTGCTGAGGAAGCTGAAGGTGAAGTGGCCAAGTATGTCTCCAGACCTGAACTTGAGCACCTGTGGGGCATCCTCAAGCGGAAGGTGGAAGATGTCATCATGGAGAAGTGGAAGATGATTCCAGCAACAACCTGTGCAGCTCTGGTTAATTCCATGCCCAAGAGGATTAAGGCAGTGCTAGATAACAATGATGCTCACACAAAATATTGACACACACAATTTGGACATGTTCACTGTTTCATTGTCGCTTGAGAAGATACAATAAAATGGTTGCTGAAAAGTGAGGGGTGTGCTCACATTGCCTTTGAATGTGAATCACTAATGCAGAATAGCTCCATATTTTTCAAAATTGGCTCACATTTTTGAAGGAGAAATATGTTGCCACTGCACAAAAAGTGAGAGTGGTCATTTTAATTTTAAAAAGGACTCATTGAAAGCAACACAATGGGAAACAGGGCAGGATTTCAACTCAGATTGAACTGAAATAACACTGTGAAAAATATGTATGTGTTTTGGTTGGGGAGTGCATAGTTTGGGGATGTGAATACTGCAATTTCCCCGCTCACCTCTTGTTACCTGTGCTCAAATCCCAACTCTTAAACAAGCATTAAATACTGAGAGTAAAGAATAAGAAAAAAAAAACTGTAGTCTGTACAGTATTCATTTAGTAATGGAAGCTTTTGGTCAGGGACATTTTTTTTTTTTAAATCAGTGAGTTCAATTTTCATTCACTGAGGCAAGCTTTTGGTCAGGGCCCCTAGTCTCTCACTTGATTCTCCTTCAAGCATCAAAGAAAGTCCCTGACTAAAAGCTTGTACATAAAATACAGGTGCCTTGTAGCTACACCACCTCCACTAGGCTTTCTGGTGAGCAATGAGTTTCTTTTACATGATTTCCTTAAACACATTATTAATATTTTCCTTTCAGTTTTTTATTCCACTTGTGTCAATGCACAGTTCCAGAACAAGATGTGATTCTTAAACAAAATACGATTCAATTTCCTTGTCATACAATGACCGAAAAGGAGCAGGAGAAAAAAAAATCACATGGTCTTCCGCTCACTCAAATCACAGATGAACAATAGATGTAGACAGACATAGATGGTCTAACAATTCCAGTCACTGAATAACCATTACAGATGACACATGAAAAAAAACAAAAAAAACATACACAATAATTTAATCTTATTTTCCAACTTCATATCTTCTAATTATTCTTTGTTTATGCATTCCCTTGGGTTAAAAAAAAGAAAAAAGAAAGAAAAGAAAAACTGTTTATCCCCCATTTTTAAAAGTGGAATGAACTCTGATATTTTCATTCTGTCTGGAAAGATTGAAAATGCAGCTTGCAGGTTTGGTTATACAGTAGATGGTCTTTTTCACTATAATCACATTGATCCCATCACTATCAGTTGATATCATGTTTTTGGTTTTTGCTGGAATGGATCAAATTTCATTTTCACTCACCTCTCCAAGAAATATAGTCTGCAACATCCCCAATTCCTGCCTCTTTTTGCCTATCATATAATGTTATTTTTTTTTTTTTTTTTTTTTTTGGAATTGTTGGGCAAAATCCAGAAAATTAAAAAAAACAAACAAACAAACAAAGGAATTACACTCATTTACCACTTCACTCAGGTTGTTTATATAATGCAGGTGAAAATAATTTGTTCAATTCATGCTGTGCTCACTTTTCCCACTTTGATATATGTTGATATGCTGCATTTGTGGCCACAGAATACTTTACAACTAGATAGTATTATATGTGATGGTGGATTTGTTTGCTCATTGAAGAAGCTGAGGGAAAATGAGGGATGCAATGTGGAAATAACATGATGAGAATAAAAAAAAAGGATTAGTAAACTGCTGGAAAGGGTAGAAGTATAACATTAGAGAGATGGGATAAGGAGGTTTAGATTGTGGATTAAGGTAAAATGAAAGACAAATAATAAAGCAAAGTAAGGATATCTTCATCACAAAGGTGGCAAGAGGTGCCTCCTCTCATTAGCTGAAGTGAGAAAACCTAAACGAATTGGATAAAAGCAGACTTGAAATCTCTTTGAGAATTAGGTGTCTGAGTATAAGGTAGTCAGCCTGAAGTCCCTGGACAATCAAGGAAAATTAGGTGGTTGAATAAATCAGACTAAATCACTGACTGCTCAAGTAGCCCTAGCCTCAGCATGGTTGCTTTTTCTTCCTCTATTTGTCCAATTTAGTTGAGCACCACAATGTGCTTAAACATATAGATTCTCTATGTTATTGGTAAATTTATATTAAATTTTGTGCTTATACCATTTGTCTTTGCCCTGCTGTCACTGCTCTGACAATCTAATTTCCCCATGGAAATCATTAAGGTTTTTTGAGCTAATTTAAAGGTTAATAGAGTAAGTAAAATATTAGGAACACCTATAGATACTTAACAGATATCTGTCACAAGTGATACAGTCCTTGTATGAGTTGTCATACTAACACAGTCATCCCCTCAGGATGGCATTACCATCACTAGGTAATGTCTGATTTCATTGGCAGATTCAGTCAGTCAGTGAGATTGTAGAAATAATCCATTTGTAATCCCACATGACCTTTCAACTACAAAAACTGCAACCAAATCACATTCAGAATTCCATTCATTTTGCTCCTGCAAGAATCTGTTATATTTGCCTGTATATCAGTATGTATGATCAGTCATCTTATTTAAACAGTTTTTGTGTTGCTCAGAATGTCCAGATGCCAAATTTTATAGGCTAATTAGAAACACCAGACCCAGACAAGACAAAAATCATCCATAATGCTAGAGTTAACTCAAGGTTTGTCTTTTTTCCAGGGAGAGATTAAATAAATAAATAAAAATCACGTTGGTTCCAGATTAGAAAAATGTCCAAAGGTAAAAGTGAAGTAGGAGCCTCTCTTTGTACCAGTACTGTGATCCTGCAAAATGAAATCAAAGTATATTTTTGTGTGTATCCAAGGACTGCCAATTTTGCACAGAGCACCAAATTTGGGAACTGTCCCTGGGAAAACATAAAAGTGTCTGATGGACAAGGTTTCTTAACATGTCGCCACAGGTTTGTTTTTGAGGAATTTGTCCAGAATCCTTGAATTTAGAGAAGCATTTGGCACATGAACACCATCATTTGATCACAGAGTGTAACTAGCAATATAACAAGCTAGACTCGCCAAGGCTTCATCTTTGTGAATGCCCTGATGTTGCATCTGGTTGGTTGGTCATCCACTGGTCTTAGTCCTAACTTTTTCTTGAACTCAAACTCTGTTTTTTATAGCGTGATGAGGAACTTCCTATATATCCCATGTTTCTATATATCCCTGGAATAAATGTTGAAAACAGAATAAATCAAGGAAAAAATTGTACATAAACTTTGTAAATGGCCACTTACAGTGTAGAGGGAATAATAAAAGAACATTGGACAAGATGACTAAGTGCAAAAGCTGTGGCTTTGAGATGCAGAGAAAATGAGGGCTATGTCAGAGACTGCGGTGGTGTCAGATGGATTTACATAAGAAACACAGCGATCTAAGAACAGAACCCAGCTTTAGGAAAGGGGCTCAGCTAGGGCTGCTTTCGCATGACATGACATGAGACCTTATTTCAGTGCAGAGGTTCTTAAGTGCCTCTACACAAATGTGTGCACACGGTGAACATGCAAGTTGTATCACTATTTGGAGAAGAATGTAGGACATAATAATGTGCCTATGTATCCATCCATCAGTCTATCCCTTTTCTACCACTTTTTCACATTGAGGTTGTGGTAGTGAAAGGCTAATCAGAACACCTCAGATGTCACATTCATCACATCCTCCAGGGACATTCAGAGATGCTCCCTAGCCAGATGTTTAGTCTCCTTCCATCTGATGTGCTCAGACTAAAGGCACAGTCACAAAAGATGAAATTTTACAGCAAAATCAGTTACATAATTAATGGAATTGGCACCATCAGTGGATTCACTCACAGGGGCAAAGTGATCTACTTGCATCAAGTTGTATCTTGGTGAACATGCAAATTTGCACTATTGACCAACACCAATCCGTCTTCACAGAACCGACCTTTGAGGAAACAAAGGCTCTTCACTGGCTGACATGATGAACAGTTCCTCGCAATGGCCAAGCTCATCACCCTGTGAGTAAGTTTGACCCCAGCCACACTTCAAAGTAAATTCATTTCAGTCACTCATATCCATAATCTTATTCTTTTGGCCTTATGTCAACCTGCCATGGCTAGTCACTAGTTTTAGGGACTAGGTTTCAATGGGATGTAGCAGTAGTTCTATTCTGAACATATGTGAGCTGCTAACCTGTGAATTGGGAAGCTTGTTGTGGCTGCTTATTTTTTTAGATTTCATTCTGCTGGTCAATACCCAGAGTTCATGAAGATATCTGAGGGCAGGAACATAGATCAACTGGTAAATAGAGACCTTTGCCTTCAGGCTTAGTTCTCTCTTCACCACAGGAGTGCCGCACCATGCTGCACATGCACCGCTGCTGGTGCCTTGCTAATCCACTTGCTGAACTCATGCTGTCAATCTCATCTTAACGTCATGACAGACTTTAAGACACTTTTCCTTGAGGCAGCATTGACATATCATTTTGCATATACAAATGTCAACACACACACACACACACACACACATACTGCACATTGCCATTTTGTAAATATAAAACAAAAGTTTGGTTTAAAGAACTTCCACAGTAAGTTTTGCTTTCTTTCAAATGAGAAGTATAAAGGAGAAACCATTTTTATTCAGATCTATCTCACACAGGTGTGAAATGCAATGGAAGTATGTTAAAACACACACACGCACATATACACTCACACATGGCACTGCCTCATGACCATACTAAAAAGCTTGCTGGGGCTTTGTTCTTTACTCGACTATCTGCCTCTCAGTCTCACACTCACAAAACACAAGGTTGCACAGCTGCACATACAAACACATGACACAGTTTCACATGTGCACACTAACATAAATACACACAAACTAATTCATTCTCTCACACACTCACTCACAAACTCATATACACCCGCACACACACCATGCCGCGCCCCACTTCTGTTTAGGGAAAAAAGTAATTACTTTCTCTCCCTGCCTCAATGCCTTCAAAAGCCTCAGTGGGGCGATTCCCCGGTGAGCCAGTGAAATTCACTTAAACAGCTTTTGAGAGAGTAAGCAGTCTTATTGTTGTGCACTGAAACTTTGATTGGAAAGGGAGAAAAAATGAGAGGAGGAAGAGGAGGGGGCAGGGGAAGATTGGTAAATAAAACTGTTGGCCGGTATTATTTTTCTCTGTCTTTTTTTCCCATTTCTTTTACCTCTTGGAGTTTTTGTTCTCTTTGACTCGACTAACAACTGTAGGCAGACAACAACAGCAGGTAAAGCAGAGCTGCACAGTATCATGCTGTGTCTTTTAAAACACCAGTGGGGCACAGTGCGCTCACGTGCGTGTGTGTGTGTGTGTGTGTGTCTGTGTCTGTGTCTCCTTCTGTGTGTGTCACAATCCCTCTTCTATTAAAAATCCATATCTCCCCCAATCTTTCAGAATCAATTTTCATCACACGTCTTTATGAGCACACGACTCTATTTTAAGATCACCCAACCTTGACTTTGAGCCTCTTGCTCGGTCCACCTGCAAGACTTTTCCTGTTGGGACTCTTTAAGTCGCATCAAAGTTGGCACACAAGACAAGTAATATCCTGCAGATTCCCACTCAGGGCGGCTAACAGGAGAATCCCAGCGGTATGCCTTAGAGAGAAGAAAGACTAAATAAATTAACAAAGCTCACTCTAAATGCTCTGATGATGCATCCCATGGTGGACGTGGACTTCTTTGAACAAGTTATTATGTACAAACCTTATGACTCACTAGAGATATTTGCAGTGTTGTGTTAGAAATTTCATCACATTGCTGTAGTGCTAATATTGTTGTGCAAGTTGTGAAAACAATGTGTGTTCACATGCAGCCCTTGTGAATACATTAAATGGACATTCGAAGAAACCCCCCACCCCCCCACACACACACACCCTTCGTGCTCTTGATCATGACTTGTATGTGTGTGTATCTGCATGTGTTTGGAGACTATACAACACTCTAGGGGAAATAGAAAGGGATGGATGAAGCTGCTTGGAGAACAAAGAAAGTCTAGAGGGACTTTATTAACATATAAAGAGTTTTAGTGTATGTAGGTGTGTGGTGCGTAGTCGCGTGTACCTCTCTTGCATGTGGGCAAATATCTTTGCACACGTGTGTATGCCTATATTGCCCTTTGTTCAAGTATGTGGTCATGTTTTGTGTGTCTCTGTGTATGTGCTAACAGCTAAATCCCCTGATTTATGGTTGAAAACAAAAAGGAGAGAAAAAAAACCAAAGACACCAACACTAATAGGGCTGTGAAGAGAACAGAGATGCATGGCCCCCCATGGCAGCTCCAGGGGCTGAGCATCTCTACATATGTGGGAGCTTGTCTCTGTTCTTTCCTCCTATTCCTTTTCTTCTTTGTTTCATCTTGCCATCTAGTGAATCTTTCAGAGAGAGCTGGCTTATCTTTTGCATGTTCCTCATGTGTATTTGAATGATTCCCTGAACTGACGTCATCTGTAACGACATATATTCAGATCAGAGGAGAGCGAAACAAGGAGAAGAGCGGGTAAAAGAGAGATGTGGTGCAACAGGAAAAAGACGGTACAAATGAGATGGCAGGGTGGAAAGTGTAAGAGAAGGAGGATAAGAGGAAGGCAGAGATGGAATGACTATGTCGAGGAGATGTTTAGAGGAAGAGAGACTTTAAGCTTTAGCAGCTGGAGTGTGAATGAAAAGAAAGTGCAGGGAAGATATATGCGTGGGGGTTAGCTTTGCCTCTTTCCATCTTTCCCTCCCTTTGATCTCTGTGACTTCTTGCCTGCAAAGAAAGTCAGAGAAAGTGAGAAAGGTAAAGAGAAGGAATGAGAGGCCGAGTCATGAAGGAACAGAGGAAGATGAGAGGGAAGGGAGCAAATGAGAATTTGGGTGGAAGAAGAAAAGAGAAAGTACAGTTGGGAGAGAGGGAAATTCATCAAGAAGTGGAGGAGAGGTGAGAAAGAAGTGAGACAATTAAAGAGAGGGAGCTTGACTTAGCGTTGTGGAGGGAGAGGGAAGCTGAGTCATGGGGAGAGATGGAGACAGATGAGACAGTGGGGAGTAATATTGGAGAGGAAGGGGGTGAGGAAAAATGGTGACAAAGTTTCACAGCCCTAATTACCATTAAGCAAAGCAATCAGAGTCAGTTAGCATTTGAAATCAAATTAGTTGGTGATGGTGCAGGTGAGGTGATGTGTGTGGGAAAATGGCTGTGACCCTGAGGAGGAGCTGGGGGAGTCTTTTAACATGCCACAGTTTATGTATAAACTATTCCCCTTGTGGTTATTTGTAGGTGTCAGTGCCTATACATATACAAATATAGAACTGTGAAAAAAAAAAAAAAAAAATCATCAGTTTTAGGCACTAATGGTAAAGTGAGGATGCTGTCAAAAATAATTCCTTGATTAATTTTTATTCATCAGTTAACCTCCTGTGAAGTGCAGTAAACCTAAAAAACCTAAATCAGATCAGTACTGGTCTTATTTGTCATGTTGCCATAGACATACTTCAAATGAATGCTAATGTTGCTACTCATCTGTTCGATGTGTGTGTGGGTATCTGTTTGCTAAAACGTAAGCAATAACAACTTAACAACTACAGCCATAATACACTATGTCAAATGTATGTGATGTTGAGCTTGTTATGCACTTCTGCTGACCGATTAATGCTGCTTAAGTGAGACGTCAACCACAATTCTTAGGAGAATTTCAGTAGGAAACATCCAATCACTGAGTTTACAGTTCTGTTGCAATTATATTCTGTACAGCGGTAACAACAAAGAGAGGCTGGCGTCTGGCTTCTCCTCCATCACAATGGCTTTTAGAGCTCAGCATTGTTAGACCGAATTACTGAACCAGACTGACAGGAAAAAAAAAAAATGTCATAAAGAAAGTTGAAATATGTGGATATTTTAATCCATATATATATATATATATATATATTGAAATTACTCTGAAGATCCTCATTATTCTATGTTGAGGAACATTGAGGATATCATTAAAAGAAAACTTTCAAATGTGAATTTGTAATGTAAAATATTCCTACTTCGTGATTCTGTTAGACATTTGTGAGGTGAACTGAACTTGTGCTGCAGTTTCATTAGCAGCTGGGAAGAAAAACGCTTTAATCATGAAAGTGAGTCACCCTGTCCCTCCATCTTCCTGCTTCATATCTAGACACAAGGTTTTCCGTCTCATTCTGCAAATTTTCTAAATTTAAATCTAAATATTAGTAATTCAGCGAGAAAGTGACAGGAATTAAACAACTGTGCATGTGCCAGGTGATTTCGCTCCACAAATTAGTGTGCTGTGTGTTTGTCTGTTGAGTCTGTGTCTTCATGCAAGCTCTATGGCTTAAACTCTTGGGCTCAGGTGTGTGTATGACAATTTGCCCCCAGTTTGTTGGCACATCCGACAAACAATTGATCGGCTAATTGAACTTGGGAGCTCTTTCATGTTTCGACATGTGTTCCTGGATAGATGATGGTGATGGGACGTTTGAAGAAGAAAGCTGCCGCCGTAATCAGGATGCCCTGTCAGCTTCAAATGGATTAGTGCTTGATTTGCGTGCCGGCACTTCAGAGTTCAATTGCGAAGGGTGGAGGGATGAAGGGGGTGGGCTGGAAGACAGAGAAAGGGAAATGCATTTCAGAAGAGGTGGCGCTCAGTGGATTCGAGAACAGAATGCATCCTTTTCTCATTAGCAAGAGGGAAAGCTGTTTGAAGTTGGGATGTTTGGCACTGTTGGCAGCAAATGCGACAGGAAGGCTCCGTAATGAAATTTAGGTGCTTGTTTTCTGCAGAGCTTCGAGGAATGATAGGAACATGCCAAAATCCCCAGCTGACAACAATCCTTTGGCTAAATGTTTGCTCTGGATAAAAATATGAAAATGATTATTGTTATTATTTTATTTTATTATTATTATTATTTTTTAACTCTTCAGATGAGTCTATGGTTGGTTCACAGCACTATAGGGCATTAGCTGTTTGGCAGAAGGTATCACCAGAGCTGTAAATTATACACAGTGTGAAATCTCAACATTGCAGCACTGTGCCATCTGTTTATCTTGATGAATTTGGTATGCAGCGCTTCCTTACACATGCTACATTAACACAGAGGTGTGATTATTTGCTTATTTATTCAATTAAAATAAATAAATCACTTTGTGAGTCTGTACATTTTTTGCCAACTGTACAAGACAAAAGTGTTTTTTTTATGCTGAACAATACTTGTATGTACTGAGGGACAACATCTAGTAAAAATACAAGTTACAAAAATACACAGGAAAGTACCATTTGTTGTGTACTTTTTTGCTATAAAATATCGGCAAGACCAATGGTGACTTGATACATGATAATAGAGTGCCATAACTCTTTGTTCAATACCTATTAATATAACAAGTTGTTGATTATCACTCAGACCATCAGTCATAGGAGCTTACAGTCCACATGGACTATATTAATTAGGCCCAGCTTAATAAGTGATGAGATGGGGAAGGAAATAAAAATACATAAATGAAATGAAAAAGTGACACAGTTATTAGATGCAGATCTGCAGACTTGACCGATGAGTGTGATGCAGGCCAGCATGTAAATTAATTTTAATATGAGTCATAATATCAAGCTAATTATCCAGTGTCATAAAGGATGGCTAGCATCAGCAGCTAGACTGTTTTGTCAATTACAGGGTCACAGTTACTTGATGTGGGAATGGGAACAAGGGTCAGATGGTAAGTGACAGAGGGTGATGGAGCTTGTCAAAGTGAGCACATACTTATTACAAACAGGAAATACAGTGTATCTGGATTTGATTAGCTCTTTTGGAAATGAACAAACTTCCTGATGATGGTGACTGAGGGAACGACACAGAAACAACAGGCACTTACTCATACAGTCAATGAAACACACAGATCCAAGACATCAAGATCATTAGTTCAAGATCATTTAGTGTGATTGTTTAAAAAAAAAAAAAAAAAAAAAAAAAAAAAACTGGGCCTAATACACAAACATTTTCATGTTTTTATCCTTAACCTGTCTTAAAATACATTCTTCCATGATTGTTGCTCAAACTAATCATTCAGATGCAGCAATCCCTCTTATCCGCACAACTTTTTAGTAATTGCTCACTTCATTGTGATGAATGCCACCTGTACATAAGTAGCTGTAGGTTCTTGAGATTTGATCATTTGCATAATCAAATTTCTAGACAGGGTCACCTGTTCCGCTCCTTTTGTGGGCACCACAAAAACGTCATCCAAGAGTGAAAAGGAGAATTTCCTATTGAAGAGTTTCAGGTTCCAATGATAGGAATCTGATGACAGAAACATAACAAATTTGGTCGTGTCAGTAGTATAGTGGAGGTAACAGTCATTGATATAAGAGTACATTCCATTATAGGTAATATTACCATGCCTGGTGTAACTCAAGATTTTCACCTGGAGCAGCAAAGACCCTGAGGCAGAAAGGCCCTCTTGGGGAGGGAGAATTTTCCTAGCACTACTGAACTGTAAAAGATTTTGTGCCAGAAATACTCATGCCAATAAAATCTAAAAACTAACTCTTTTCAAACCTCTATAAAAAAGTAATTTGGCTACCCAAGAAGCACCTCACACATGACTGAACTTTTTATTTCAGTTGGTTTTGACATATTCCAAATTCATTTGGATTAAGCTAATTCTAACAGGACAACTAGCAAAAAGTTCTCCAACATAAATGCCCCTATAGGTCATTTGTCCCTACCCTCTGATATGTGTTCCAGCAGCAGCCTACAGCGCCTTCATCATCATAGTTATAATAAAATGTATAATCAAAATCTGTTCATGTTGAGGAGCAATTTGCACTCAAAATTAAAAGTTTTAAAAGTGTTTCCATGGATATACTTGGGGTCTGACTAATAACTGGAACACAATCAGTCACATCAGTGGACTCCTATGTGTAATGGAACCAAGTTTATCACTAAGCAAATAATCAGACCCTTAGTAACAACCTAGCAACAGAAATGATTTTCTAGTCCCAGATGAGTGAACTCCTGTGCTGACGTTAATGCTTTATCGAGGTCTCGGAATTTACCGAACTAAATCAATAGCCTACTGCACAAATAAATGCTTACTTTCATCAACGACATTATAACAAAGATGCTGCATTTTTTTCCTCACACGGATGTAGTTTCTGCAATCGCAAACTTTTACATGAATTTTAAGTTATAGCGCCGTGTCACGGACACGGTTAATATTAATTATTAATTAATATTCTTTACTTGCCAAGAGCTGTTCAGTGGTGGAAAGCAACACCAATGTTAACTCTTGTTTTCCTTTGCTTCTATCAGTTCTTTTTACTGTAGTGTCCAGGCTGCCCTCAGTCTAACATGAGAGGATGTAGAAGCAGCACTCAGAGGGTATATTCTAACCTCTTATCAGGTAAATGCAATGAAGGCTGAAACGCTTGGTAAGTAAACAACAGTTAATGCAAGTGTTGGCTATGTAGCTGCAGCTTAAAATTACACCTTCAAAGTTAGATGATCTTTGTTGTCATGGTTACAATACTAAACATGCAGATATGGAACAATTGTGGATAAAGAGGACAACGCTGACTCGTTCGCCCACAGGAAATATAGCAGTCTCCTTTGTTAAAGTCCTGTGTTTTGCCAATTGTAACATGGACTTTGTCTCTCTATATACGTTGTCTGACTTCCCCTGTCAGTGTTACTGTGGCTGTGTGAGGTCATCTAAAAAGAAATAATATTATGGTTTGTCATAAGCTGTTTGCACAGACAATCTAAGGGCTGGATTTTTACAGGAGGTAACTTTTCAGTCTCACTTTTAGCCATACATGGCTTTACGGATTGTGGTGTCAGTCAGATGGTCAGTTCACCACCTTAGTCAGGATTAAAATATCTCAACAACTATTGGATGGATTGTCATTAAATTTAGTTTGTCCTTGCTGCCTAGAGGATGAATCCTGACCTAAACTTTGGTTATCCACTGAATTCTCCTCTAGTGCCATCGTTAAGTAATTTTCTGTCAAGGATCAATAAAGTATTATTATTCTGTTTCATTTATGACAAAAATACCCGCAGAACTAATGACATTCCCATCAGCCTCAGTTGTGCTTTGTGTTTAGTGTTAATTAGTAAATTCTTGAAAGCTAACATGTTAAAATAAGATGACATATTACTCCGAAACATCAGCATGTAGCATTGACATTGTGTGCATGTCAGCATGTTGACATTAGCGTTTAGCTTGAAGCACCGCTGTGCCTAAGTATAGCATGGTTCTATACACTTGTTCCCCTTGTGGTTAGTCATACAAGTCAAGACTTTTTCACACATTTAACAAGCCTGGACCACTTATTTACAAAAATATATATATAATAATAGAATATCACTTGTATCTTCCAGTTAAGAGCAAATGTAATTCTTGCCTGAGGCCCAATGGTTGCCCTGTGAGTGTATGATTTTAGCCTGAAAAAAATTAATTCAGTATATGTACAGAGATCAGTGAATATGTATTAATTCTTGGTGATATTAATTCTAAAGGAACACAAAATAGAGACAACAAAGAACTGCTTGTGAAATACTAATAGCCCATCTAATGACTTTATTCCCACTTTTTATATATTTATATACAGTATCATTATGCTCCCAGAAAGACAAAAGCTGTTGTTAGATGTCGCCTTGTTTTCTTTTCATCCGTTGGAGACGGAACAGAAAAGAGAAAACAAGGTCCTGAATTGCTCTTTCCCCCTGAGAGCACTGACGTGGTCTTCCCTTGGTGCCACCAGGGACATTTTCCATCCTCCTTCGCACACTTCAGGGAGCATTGTCTGTCCCCAAAGACACCGTCGCATCGCCGCTCCCTAGAATAACTAGGGCATCTGGGAGAAAACTTCACAGCATAATTTAAGGAGTGTTTGTGGCTTGCACCCTGTCTCAATTTGTGTGTATGTGATCATACATCATGGCACAAAGATACTTTTGGGAGGTGAGTTAAGTGATTAGTTGCAATGTGCAACCTAAATGTGGATGACATCCTTCTGGCTGCTTTAACTACTATCCTTAAACCTTGATGAATGGTTTTTCAAATGACGCAACAGCCAGTGTTTTTTAAAATCCGAAAAGAAAATGTTCCTTGGCTTTGACTGGTACACAATGCCCCAAAAACTATCACTATAGAAAACTGTTGAGGTTGATAGAAGCCATTTGTTTTACATCAGGGCTACAGTGGCAGTAGCACATTATCTTGTTATCATACTCCTTCTAGTCGCTCCCTTTCTTTTGGCCTCATTACCTTTTGTACACTCCTCTCCATTTGTTTTATTCTCACCCCCTTCATCTCTGCAGCTCTCTCCATCTCCCTGTGTGTTATTCTCTCTCCTCCTCATAACTGTAATGACCTTCCCTCTGCTCTGCTTTCCTTTTTCTTTTTGCTGTGAGGGGTGAGGATGTGTAAGAATGAAAAAAAAAATGAAATGCTGAAAGACAGAAGAAGTAAGAAACCAAGTGAGACACTGGAAGCTGGGAGCAGTCGTGGAGAAGAAGAGACTGGCGGCATGAAGCTCAGTCATTTTCCCAGCCAGTCAGTCGTTAAGTTAGTCAGTCAGTCCAAACAGACTGTACCCTCACAGTGGCTTCTTCTTAACTCTCCATTTCATGGATGTAGAGGGAGAGGTAGCACTCACTTTGCAAAACATGAAAGAACACTTTACATGGCAGAGTCCCCCCGGATTCCTTCGCCTCTTCGCACTCGCTGTCAAAATATTGACACAGGAGGGGGAAAGCAAGCTGCGTTTTACTCCCATATATCAGACACTTTGTCCTTTTGAATTATTGATATTGCTAGAAGGGGGGTTGTGCTGGACACAGTACTATCCTCAGGTCTTTTTTACACATCTTCAGTGGTAGTACCTGTGGAACCAATCTGTAGCTGGCAACAGATTGCCAGCTCAAAGCTCTTTCCTGTTAGAACTGTAGTGTTGCTCAGGGCAAAAAAAAAAAAAAAAAGCGAGTGAATGAGTGGCTCTTAGTGAAACACCTGGCCTCAGGGCTTGCAGGGACTTTCAGAATGTTTAGCTAATGGCAAATTGTGGAGGCTGGTGGTTCAAGTGTGCAAGATGGCTGCGTTACCAGAGTGCTCTTTGGTGTAGGGGCCGACGTATTCATTCACAACAATGTTGAAAAAAATACAGAGAGAGAAGTAAGTAAGGTGATGATTGAATGTGACCTTAGACTTTCCATGAAATGCTGCGTAATGCAGCGAGCTAACGCATATCTGTGTCCTCAAAGCAGACCAAGCACATAGATAATAGTTGTAGCTGCTGACTGTACATGAAAACATTTATCACAGGTTCCCTGCACAAAAATACCACCTTAGCATATGGTAGTATTTTGCAGGGATGAAGTAAGGTTTTGTCTGCATTTGGAGTGGCTTTGTTCACACTGAGTGTTTAAGCTTTCACATCTCACAGACCAAGAGAAATTTCACAGCTTTGATGTGCATTTGATGCTCCATTGAATTACAGTGTTGTGTATCTATCATCAGCCACACATAAAATATAGTACTCATGTTGATGAAGATGTCAGTAAATCCGCAATTGTTTTATGCAATATGTGAGGCAATTATCATATTGGCCAAAATATAAGATGACGCCCCCTCCTCCCCACAACCACCACCACCACCAGCCCTCATCGCCATCCTTTAAAGCTCAAAGTACTGTAACATTGTGTAGCTTGTATATCAGTCACATACTCACATCCAGCTACTAGACTCCCACAAGCAGTCAGAATACTTTTCTCCAACTGTTAGCATTTTTCAAATTGCCTTTTTGGGCTCTTTATCAGGACACCCTGTGACACTGGAAAGTTCTTAGCTGTTAGACAGATGTTTTGGTTCCTGGTCTATTTCTACAGTGAGGACACCAAGAGACACTTTCAATTTATTTCCTCTGTGACAGAAAAACATGTTACACGAGCTGTCAGAAACTCCTGTTGTTTTAAGTGGGCTTCATTACCACTTGTGTTAACTAACTCTAAAAGTCACACACTAATTGGACTTCAAGGAACATGGTAACATTAGGACTCTATCTCTGAAGAAAGTGGAAGTGTTACATTAGTACTCTCTCTGTCTCTCTCATCTGCTCACCAAAAAAAACCCACACTCTTTTTCATATGTTAATACAGTCAATATTTGGAATAGATAGAGAGGTTGTTTGATTTAAACTGATGGTCAGGATTACTTTATAAACTAATTATTTTGTTGGCAGGAGATTTTATTTTACACCCACTTATGCAAGATCAGGTTCTCAGCAGGTACAGTTTAAAACCAGCACATGAAAGACAGACAGTCAGTAAGTTGTGTCAGTTGAAGCAGCAAGAGAACTAAATACCATGTATACCAGTATGTGAGAACAAAAGAAACTGATAAATATACTGTACTGTTACTGTAATACTGTAATGTTGTCAAATTGGCTGGCAGGGGGGAATCCAAACAAAGAAAGCTGCAATGATAGTTGCATAGGTTTTTTGCACATGTATATGTACATTTGTTTAGCACATGTATAATATTTCCTGATAATTACCTGTTTCATAACAACTCGTGCTGAACAGGAACTGTGACCATACCACCTGTTGCTCTCTGATTATCACCTGATACGTCCTACCTTCCCCCTCAAGTGCTGCTTGCACTTAATTTAACAAGGTTTCTTTATTCCCACAGCTTCATAATGACATGTGGCACACCATCGCAACAAAGGCAAAGGAGCTGCAGTTTCCCAGGAAGTGTGACTTCTCCAAGTAGTTTATGTCCCTCCCCACTTAGCATTTCACTCTGCATGTAGTCAGGGCCACAGCTGTGGAGGACAGTCTACAGTAAGTGGGAGACTATAAATAAACAGGTAAACTCTTACCATATAAGCAGGAAGCAGCCATTGCCATGGACAACCACATTCAGTGGTTACATTATGAGTTGTTAACCTGTATATGCAAACATTACCAAGACAATGAACACATGCTGTCAAATAGATTTTTTATTGGTAGTTCTCTACAGTTTTGCTACACAGCCACAGTGGATAGGATAGGGTGAGGGTTTAGTGGACTTAATGCAGCTGAGCTGCTATTGCAGGAGGGTCCTGAAAATCTGGTTTTGGTATAAAAAGTTATTGACAATGAGGCAATCAAACCTTCAAAACTGATTATCTGTAACAAAAATGTAGCCAACATGGCCTTAGGATAATACAATTACCATTTCTGTGTTTAGACTTAAGTTAATGTAGTACTGTATGTGGGTGTTACTGTAGAACAGTGAGACTTAAAGTGAGAGATTGTTCACTGAATGGGTGCTGGTAAATGTGTGGTTGGGTAGATGAGTGGCTGGTTAATATCTGTTTTTATGCGGTGCAGTATAATAACACTTTATCCAACCATTGATGGTTTAAGTTTCAATAGTAATTGGATGTTGTTGACGTGGGCAATCACACACATCTATCTCCCACATCCAATCCCCCTCCAACGCCAGAAATGCAGGCTACCAGGCTAATACCACGTTTTTGATGAGTGAAGAGGCACTCACCCCTCAATCACCATTACACAAATTTTTTAGACGTTATCTAATTTCATTAAAGCGCTGCAAAGTGCTGGTGCAAACATGTCTGCACCGGCAAGTTATGCAACACATATTCCCTCCATTATTCACCTGAATCATTTAATTCAAACCTGCCTGAAAGATCTTCATAAAGCACATAAACTCCACAGCTGTTCAGGTTTAAAGGAGTCAAGAGCATGAAAACTGTATTCCAAACAGGGCCATTATGTTGAGTCTGACCAAATCTATTTGTGAAGCGCTTCTAACTAAATAACTAGAATTGAGCATGCTGCTTTCATGAATTACTATCATTAACAGATATTCAAGCACACTGTCAAAGTTTTACATGCAGAATATGTTCTGGGGTGTTATGCAGCTTGCTATCTAGTTAATCAGGTGTTATCAATCCCTGCAGTTTTTCATGGTCTTGTGATCATGGAGTTCAACACAGAATAAATAAATCAATTTTTTTTTTTTCCACAAGACAACATAATTTGCAATTTCAACCTCATAATTTGGCATTCTACTGCATACATATTGAATTATTATTTTCACAACATCCAAAGCTGTCTAAGGGAAAGAAAAAAATAAACAGCTCTCTCTCACTTCTAAAAATGATGGGGCAGCTGAGGAATTGTGTCTCTGTTCCTGATAAGCCAAATGTGGAAATATATGGCCTGTCCTCAAGTGAAAAGCAGAGTGGTGTCACTCGTCCTCACCCTCACCTTGTTCAGACAGGCGTGCAGCACTGTACATATGGCTTTAAACTGGCCGAGAAAGTGATTGTGAACCTTTGGACCTCAGTGGAATCTCTGAGTGTGGCCTGGGGGTATCAGACAGTGTATGATAGGAGCCAGGTGGGGCGTTGACATTTAGCTAACAAAGAGCATGGTAACGTAACCCCAGTGGGATTGTAGGTGAGTCAATCACTAAGCCATGTTGCAGTATATCAGATGAGCTGCTGACATTTTTTATTTTTTATCATTATCACACCCACAGTCACTCTCACTCTCGCTGTGAAAAGTCAACTCCACATCCACTTACCTCCCAATGCATTTACAGTGAGTCACAAGATCGAGCAAGTGCTGAGAAGAGGGCATGGAGTTTGAAAGCCATTCCACATTATCTTCAGTTTTCTTAACATTTTGCTTTAGTGGAGTGTTCCTGTGCTTTTACTGAACTTTATCAGCCATGTGCCATCGATTTGGCACTCTGTTTTATTACAGAATAAATAAATAAATAAATAAATAGTTAGTTGTAACTAATGTTTATGATAACAGTTAATAAATCATGTAATAATATTTTGTAGATTAGTTACATGACATTAATAAACATGACTGTGGGATTGCCAGATCTCAGGCTGCTGTGTTATTAGTTAAGTAATTAATAAGAGCCTTTCACATTCTAATAAACCAACAAATATTAATTAACAATTATGAAATAATGTTTTAAGTTATAGTGTTATAGTAGTAACTTATATAGCAGTAACATAGTAAACTAAAAGGCTAATAAGATGAGGAAGGTTTGAAGCTGAACGAGGATGACCACCAGCCTAAAGCAGACAACTCAAAAGCTGAACTTATTAATGGTTCCTAACTAATTTGTGAAGTATAAGTTAATGATTTATTAACCATTAATGGAGCCATTAGTCACAATGTGCCTTTTAAATCATCCATAAAGTGTTTCAAATGAGAAAGATTTACTAAATCAATAATTAAAAAACTGTGGGTTAAAATGGTATTTAATATTACCATTAACAGCACCGCACTTGTTTGTTAACTAATTTACTTTATATATTTATTTCTATTTATTTATTTCAGTACAAATGAGTGAAATTCTAAAATGATGAGCCTCCAAACACCCACCAGAGCACAAATTAGAAGGAGCTAAAATTACTGTTTGAGATGCTAACCTCTAAAATGGGATGATTCATACAATCTGAGTCTTAGTTGGCGACAGTTGAGGATCTGCATCTGATGGAGTCAGCTGTGGTGGTTAGGGTTAGGAATAACAACAACTCTTAGAGGTCAACAGTATGACAGTATATGTAATGACATGACAACTGCATGCTGCAGTGCTAAGGCACATTCAGATGAGAGTGAAGCATTAGAAATTCAATACACTTGAAAATAAGTGTGTGTGTTTTTTTTTCCCAACATACATGCAATTTACTCAAAACACATCTGTGACCTATTTTCATGTCATCATGACCTACTAGATGAGGACAAAGGGATATAAATGATAGCAGAAAACTTGGTCCATATGTTAAACAGTAGTAATTGAATCAGTAATTGCCTCATTTACATGTAAATTGTTGCAGAAATGGATGTATTAACATATAAAAAGTACACCTATATACACACACAATATTGCAATATCAAGGAATAAGTGCATCATCCCTCATTGTCCCATTACTTCCCAGTTTCCTCCTAGGCATCTGCTGACACACACAGACTTTGTTCCACAGAGCTGTGGCTGAATAATTTCCGTTGACTTCCTGGTGCATTGGCCACCGGAGGCAAATTCATAAAAGCAAAGATCTAAGACATTAATTCACATCATTTCATTAAAGATGTGTGATTGCATTAAGCCCATTTGTTACACAGCAGCAGTGGTGTATATACTTTATGTGTGTCACCCCGTTGTATAATTTGATTCAGGGGATTTCCAAGCTTATTTCGTCACTTAATTAACTGGAGAGGAGTATCGCTGGTTTGTCTTTTCCCTTTCTCTCTCAGTTTTGTTTATCTCTTGGCCACAGAGGTGTGGAGTCATTTGGAGGTCTTTGGGATCATGTGAAGATTAACGCCTGTCTACTACTGTGGAATCTTCCACTTCAACGCTGATTAGGGGATGACAAAATCATCCTAATGAAGCCTCATTTCTCAAACATCCTCAGTATGTCTTAATGGCATCATATAATATCCCCATGTGAAAGTGCCCATTATAACAGCAATTAAAGGAATTCCGGTAGTATTTTTTTCAAAGCCCACACAATAGGAAATCAGAATATTATACTCTATGATATTCCTCATAATAACATCAACCTTCACAATTACCCCTGCCTTGTACTAATTACAGACAATTAGTTGCAGAGACAGGTAGGGATATCAGACTCTTTCATCAAGTATTAGTTTCAGCTGATTATGAAGAAGCAGCACATTGCATCTCCACACACAACTCTTCCCATAGGCCTAATTGGGTCTTGGATGATTCCAGCGTTGTTTATTTATCCCTGATTACACCTGGGATAAAGTCTTCAATTAAAACCAGTGCCGTAATGATCTCGTCTCAAATGCCAGCCGTGTACCGCCAATGGCCTCTCACAGAAAGGTCACCAGCACTCACAGCAGCACATTGTGCAGTATCATTCTTGATGTAATGCTTCGGCATCTGAGAGATAGTGGCCTTGTTGAACACTAAACATCATAAATACTTAATCACAAACTTTCTTCTCAGAGCCATCAGGGAGGAAGACAACAAACTTAGTCATTTAAAGGTACTAAAATGAGATATTTATTCTATCTGTGTTTATATCACACAGCGCCTCAGGGCTACAACCATACCAAAGCCTGATTAACATGCTGACAACAACAGCTGAGGAGGTGTTTGTGTGTGCATGTGTGTGAGTGTGTGTATGTATGTGTGGTGGAGAAGAAAAGTGCACTTGAATGTTTCTCATTTGTTTCCCTTGTTTACCTGTAGGGCATTGCACCAGAGCAGAGGCATGAATTGCTCGCTATTGACAAATCACCCAAAGCTGATTGCTGCATTAGCACTGCTTTTTAAAATTACTCTTCACTTTGATTGCTTCATCATTGCTTTCTCAAAAAGCACAGTGTGATGAATTATGAATGTTATATATTTATTCTTACATTATTTTGTGTCAAGGACGAGAAATGTTGGCAGCAATATGTTTCTTCCTTCAGATTATTTTTTTCGTGTGTCTGAAATAATAGCGTTAGAGAGAGCTGTGTCTGTAGCACCGGTGGCAGGCAGGAACCTGATTAGGCCACACAGGAAGTGTGCTTTTCATCTCCTATTTCTCCAGGTTGCATCAGTGCAGCTTGTCATTGACACATCCTCCCTCACTGAAAACACATGGGGTCTAAACCAACATCTCCCACCTGTCATTTTATTTCCTTTATTTTGATATAACATCATTGTCGACTTGACATCATGCATATTCCTACAACTGTCAAATTAACTAATTGTAACACTGTGCACTGCTGTAAAGCGAGTTCCTTTTCTTCTCCCATGTCATGGATAGCCTTAGCAAAACCGTGTTCCACTTCTAATTGTCACTGGGAGTGCATGAAACACTTCCCACAGCATGATTCACCCTGCATCCAACCTCCCTTCGCATCATTGGAGGCCCTTGCATCTATTGCTTTCCAGAGGCAGTTGCAGACTGACTACTCACATCACCATTTCAACCTAAAAAGAAAATTAACATACAAATTTTTCCTTCATTGTGTTACCTGCCCTTTTCACTGTATAATTAAATGTGATGTTCTTACACTATGATTTTCTGCTGTGGTCTTATCCAAGGAATTAACCTTTTTAAAATAGCACTATATTAGAATTATGTAAACACTTTTTACTCACACAGTGCAGTCGTACATAAACATAGAGTCTGATGTCAAAGTTAGAACTATTTTGCTTTTTCCACATGAGAGATTTCTATATTTCTGTTTTTGTCCCTAATCTTCTCACTGGTCTGAGGAGGACAGGATAGTGTTGCAAAATGGTGATGGTGTCACATGTACCTGTGCACCAATTAGGGCTTAGCAAAATTTGATTCAAAATATGATGACGTGAAGTTGTGCAGTCATGTCTGTGCTGAAGTTGCCCCATCTAAGCATATTAATTTTTTTTATTTCTTTATTTTTTGTGGGGTTTTATGCCTTTATTGACAGGACAGCTGAAGAGAAGACAGGAAACGGGGAGAGAGAAGTAGGGGAATGACACGCAGTAAGGTCTGGACAGATCAGGAGTCAAACCGGGGACCAGCTGCTCAGAGCATTGAGGCCTATGTGGTACTTTAATGCCCTTTTTCAAACCCTGCACCTCCAGTTTGTGGTGCACCATTTCTGTTCAAGATGAGTCTCAAGACAAGATAACGCTGATTACATCAGCAGAGTTATTTCTTCTGTGATGACATCATCAGTGATATTGTTTACATCTTTGGAAATCTCTCTCCAGAGTCATAGAAGTTATCATACAGCTGTTCCCAGGCTAAGCAGTGTTCCTTGAGATAAACTGAACTTCATGTGTAAAATCAGTGGGAAGCCCCTTTAATCTTACAATGAAATACTAAACATCAGAAACCAAGATTTCAGGGCCTTTATTAATTCAATTAACCTACCCACAAAATAATTGTATTAGATGAATTTACACACACACACACACACACAGAGTTACAAAGAATTACCTTCAAATTTCAGCGTGTATTTGCTATGACTGTTGCTAGCATCTGGCATACATTCTTCTGTCCAATGTGGTAAACCCCACCCATCTGTTACTCCGAGCAAGATACGACAAATGCTAAGAGTATTTTGCAAACAGCGTTTAACCCAGCACTGATTCCGACTTCCTCACCAGTGAAACACAGATGATTTGGTTTATGCGTTGGGGAAGGAACAACAAGGCGTATTCCATCCAGATTGAAATATTTGTCATCATGCTCTTGCTCATGAGGCTACCTCTCCCTCTCTCTTTCTTTCTTTCTCTCTCTCTGTCTCTGACAAATGTGTGCTGTACTTAGACTCCACAAGCAGCATTATATGACTCACCAAGTTAAGATTTATTCCTTCCATTACCTCGCACCCTTAGCGTCTTAATATTAGGACTTTCAAACTTGCACCGGAGAGATGAGGGGGAAAAAAGAAACACTAGCCTTGTTTTGTTTGTCAGTGCTCATATAATTTCCTATCTTAAAGCAAAAACCTTGTGATAAAAACAGTGTTTGGATTTTCCATAGATGAATTTTTCCACCTCTCCCTCTCTGCATCCCTTGTTATCAGAGCATGCTTGGGAAATGTGACTGACACGTTTGTGTTTCTGCTAATGTATTTGCCCTTTGCATATATCAATCTGATTCTCTACGGTGTGCAGTCTGAGGCTTTTAAATGTGACAGGTATCGGTGTTGAGATCAGCTCATCTGAGGGCGCGGCACTGCCTGCTTCTTTCTGCTAATTCTGTTAAAGCCACTGGGACTCCTAATAAGGAACAACAGTGCCTTGATGTTTGGCCCTCTGGCATGTGAGGTTTATTTGTGGGTGGTGTGCAAAGACACCCGTGCATATCTGTACGTACATATACACATATTTAGTAAGCGCACATTTCCACGCGCTTTTTACCCTCCGACAAAAACACACACAGAGTCACACACAGCCACAGGCATAAAAGAAGTGCAGAGATGCTGGAGCATTCATAACAGGCTCACAACAGAAATAGGCCCTATAATTTACCTGTGCTAAATGCAGCTTTTTAGTAAGTGCCAAAGCGACCAGCATCCTACTCTCCCATTCTGCTCCCCTCTACTCTTACTCCTCCTCTTTCTTGCCCCTCCTGCCCCAGATTGTAATTGTCTCTGGAAAGAGCATACAGTAAATAAAGCTAATGCAATATTTTCTCCAGAGTTCATTGTGTGATATACTGCTGTGTTTGGCTTGCTGGAGAACTAAGTTTTGAAATTGAACTTGGGGGCTGGTTAGATGAATAATGGCTTTTCTGAAATAGTTTTCAAGGTTAGCATTCACTGAAAAGGACACACTTTCACATCTGAAGTCCATTTCCCTTGCGTGGGAAATAAACACAACTCCTAGAAGTGGGGATTTTATTTTTCCTTCACTCTAGTGTAGCTCCTTTTTGGTTATAAAACACACACACACACACACATACACACACTGACAGTCTCTCCATCTGATTTTGTCTCTCATTCTTTCAGGTTCTCTGTCTGTGTTTCTCTGTATCAGAGCCTCTCTCACCTCCATCACCTCCTTCCTCTCACCCCAACTACTCCTGCACAGCCTCTGTGACATCTCCTTCAGCGTTCCCTCCGCTCTGTTCTTTGTACCAACCATCCTCTCCAATACCTGCCATCATCTTTCTCTCATCCCTAAGTGCTGCTTTCCCCTCTCCACCCTCCCAGTCAGCTTCCCACTGCTGTCTCCATGGTGTAGTGATGGTCACCATGGCAACTGTCAGACGAATGGAGGGTGGCTCACAGGACTGCACCCTTCATTTGGGTGCGAGGTTGTGGAGGTAAAGGAACCGCTGTGGTGTATTAAAAGGGTTTGGCAATGCTATGGTGAGGCAGCACATTATCAAGTACCACTCATTAAGTGTACATAAACATATACGCATACATACTACAACGATATGAATGTACATACACCCCCGCTCTCTCACACTCATACACACACACACACACAGTGCACTTAACAGGCACAAAGAAGCTCTCAGTACAAGAGCATTAGAGTTGAGAGGCTTACCATTGGAAATGGGGTTTTAAGACTACCTGTGGATTGCCATACAAAGAGAGTGAACTAATGTAAAACTGACTTAGATGGAGAGGAAAATGCAACATGTGATTTCACAAACTTAAACTGCATCAGAGAGCTGACAGTGAGTCGCTTTTGCTGGAATAAAGTGAAGAGAGAGAAAAGTGCCTATTACCTGCACCTGAGGAAAAACTCTAAGCTATTGTTTTATTTACCAATCTCTCAGGCTCCGTCTCCTTCTTATTTTTTTCCATCTGCGGGCTTTAATCTCAGTATGCAGCTGAGCTCCCTATGAAGAAACATTAGATTACCTTGGACAGTTTGGTCAATGAAGGTAGAAGATGAGAAACACAAGCAAGAGATATAAAAAAAAAAAGAAAAAGAAAAAACTGGTAGCTGGTGATTGGAAAAGGAGAAAGGGAGGGAAGTGAGGAGTCAGGCTGAGGTAAAGCCAGTAACACATACAGTAAAGCTAGAAATGGACTGAAAAGAGTACTGACACCAGCGAGTGGGTACATGGCAGCAGACAGGTAAGACTGACAAATAAAAGTGTGCTGAGGAGCAACCAGGCAGGTAGAGAGGCAGTCCAAGAATGTGTCACACATGTTAATAGGTGGTTGTCAGCCAGCCAAGCAGTCATAATCCATAATTCCATCCTTATGCCACCCGTATGAATGTATTTGGAACCTGTTTTCATCAACCTTGTGGACCCTTGTATTAGTGCACTGCATGTATGTAACACTTGCAAATTCAATCAGGTCTGCACGCACGCACACACACACATACACAGCTCAAATTCACTAGCAACATGTAAGCCTAATGATTGGAGTTTATTTGTGCACAGACACGTAAAATGGTTGACCAGCCGGAACATAATTTCTGCAAGGCTTGACTTGTTAGTGCATGATTTGGTCACATGGCATTTTCTTCACAAACCCTTATTTAACTTTATTTTTTACATTCAGCAGCAGGTAGCATGCTCAAAGATATTTGTGTGTATTTCATGTATTTTCAGCTATACAAGTAGTTGTAAATAACTGTTTGACATCCATAAATGTGTCTGACAGTATAGACAGATACAGTAAGTGGCCACTTTGATTATATCCAAGCTAAGAGAGGACAAGCAGGAGACAGACAGACAGACACAGCATCAGACAGACACAAAGAAATTGAATTTCAGAGAAAATGAATCCACCTTGATAACAGTGAAGTCAGGTGCGAGAGAAAGGAGGGAAAAAGAACATGATGCGCTGTGCTCAGAATACAAGTGAAGCAAATGAAAGAGTCTTTGGTCAATCAAAGTCAGAAGTTCACTGGAGTAAATGCTCTGCTGCAGGGACAGGTTAGATTCCATCTCTTTCATTTCTGTCTGCCTGAGAAGACAATGCAGCTGTAGAGTTAGCCTAAAATTCCTGTTATTATCTGTGGGGGCTGCAGTAAGTGGCAAGCTGCCCAAATTGAGAAAGTGAGAGTGCATTGAATGTAGATTTTTAATAACCATTAGTACGTCTGCCATCACACAATGGTTGATTCAAATTTACTCCTCAGTTTCAAGCTGTGAAATGATAATGATTAAGGTGATATATGTGTGTGTGCTGTATGTGCTGTCCCAGTATGTACTCAGTGTGTGTGTGTTTCTCTGCTTGAGCACACGCGTTTCGGTATATATGCAGAGTCTGGGGGATTGAAGGGATTTGGGTGGCTGTATAGTTCACACTTGCATAAAGCTGGAGCATTTTGCATATGCATCTGCACATTTTTGTACTTTTTTGTGACAATTGTCTGCACACTTGTGCTTCTTGAGTGTTGCTGGTTGTTTAACTTTTCTTAGTAGTTTTGTATGCCAGCATGCATGAATGACTTTGTATGTGTGTGTGTGTGTGTGTGTGTGTGTGCACGCATTTGTGTGTGTGTGTGTGAGAGGATGGGGAATGAGCAGTCTGTCATGCCTGAGAGGGAGCCAAGCCTGTTTAAATTGCCTTCTGGCTTCCAAGCCTCTCATCTGCAAACTGGCACCTCTTGTTCTCATTCTCTCTCTCTCTCTCTCTCTCTCTCTCTCTCTCTCTCTCCCATCCTCTCTCTTTGCTTTGTATGTCCGCCTCTGTCTTTCCTCCTATTTTGTATGTATGCCTTTATTCTGTCCTCCCCCGTATATTTCTTGCTTTTCTCTCTTCTTCTGTCTGTTTTTCCCTTCACTGTCAATTTCTGTCAGTTTTCCACCATGATGCACCTCTGTACTGAAAACAACGACACTATTAACTTTCCTCTGCAGACACACACACGTTCACACGGCTCACATGCTGTCAAATCATACTTACATTATGTGATGCTTTGGCTGCAGCCTCGTTTTAGAATTGCATAAAAACACAGATATTGCATGCCCACTTGTTGCCCACACTTAGTTTGTAATACAATACTGGAATGACACAGCTATTTACAAATCAAACAAAATTTTGTAATTGCACTGAAAAGTGTCATGGATCTGCTAAAAGCAGTGGGCTTTTAGTTCCTGTAGGCTACTCCCAATCCCCATTCATCATACATATACTTTTGAACAGCATTTACTGTTCCTCATTCAGCCTATATGTTTGTGTGTGTGTGCGCGTGCATGTGTGTGGACAGTAGGGTGTGTTTGTCACGCACATGCACATCTGTTGATACGCCACTAATAACCCCCATTTGTTTGTCCTTCAGTGTAATGGCCTCCATAAATCACATCATATTCTCCTAAGAGATTCGCCATTGGGCCCTTCGCTCCCTCTCCTGCTCTCATCTAGCCTTGTGTCTCTCCCCTCTGCACCCCCCACCCCATGTAGTCTCACTTTCCCTTCTCTTCCTTACTCTTCTTTCCTGCCTCTCATTTCTCACACTTCCCACAAACACACACACCCTAACTCGTTCAAGGTCTCTGATGAGGCTCGCTTGATCGAATCTTGTTGTTTTGCGAGGTCTTTCTGTTTATCAGCTCGAGCACTTTGACTCTCTGTTTTTCTCTCTCCATTGATTATCACATTAGCAAGGCTTGATGTCGGTGCGCTCAGATTTTTGGTTGCGCAAAGGTTGTCATCAGGGTTGTGGTGCTAAACGAGGTGAAAAGGCCACATGTCAAATGGAGGAGGTACTCCAAAACAAAATGGCTAGGCCGTTTGCCTCAGGATCTGTGTGTGTGTGTGTGTGTGTGTGTGTGTGTGTGTGTGTTTGTGTGTGTGTGCTGGAGGGTATTCATGATTGTCCTTGGATAGTTTGGCGTGATATAGAGTTCTGAGTGGTTTAAAAGCTTCATGCTGTTTCAGCCAAGGTTGTTTTTCACACTGAGTAGTCCCCTCTCTTTCTTTCTCTCTCCATCTCTCTCTCTCTTTTCTCATCTCTGTCTATCTCTCTCCCTCTCCCTCACACACACACACGGTCACACATATACATATATTTCTGTACTTCTTTGTCCCTTACTGTGGACCCCTTGTTTGGAACTTCTTTATACTAGGCGCTTACTACTGTACACACTCCCTCCACATACACACACACACATAGATAGAACACACTGCTCTCACATGAATTTGTTCAGAACCTAATGCTATTACTCAGCCTATTCAGGATACCCCTTATCTATTGAACTGCACCCACAAACACAAAGAAGACATGCACACTCTAAACTCACACACACACTGACACAAGATAAGCACATTTACAGTTTCACCTACGCATACTGAGTACCTTATACACTTCAAAGTGGGGCAGCATATCTCTCAAGCAGGCAATCGCTCTGGTTACAGCATTAGAACCTGGATAAAGAAATATTTACTGAACCTGAACATATGCTCTCAAATACACCTAAACCCTCAATTGTAGAGGATGCTTTTGAAGACTGGTTGATGGAAGCAAAAGAGTAAAAAAGGGGAACAAGCAGGGAGGTGCTATGGCATAAACCCACCCAATCTTGTTTCATCCACCTTCTTTTATTTGTTAATCAGGGTTAAGCTGCCTTTTCAATTTAGCATGACTTTCTGTTATCTATATTGAAAAAAAACTGCTTTATTAAATTACATAGTTGATAAAACTTAACTTAAGCAACTTAGTAATCCAGACTCAGACTTGATTTGCCAGTTTGGGCTGAACCTTGAATATTAATGGCCACCTTATTTTATTTATTTATTCATGGTGTCTGATTCTTGATTTTTTTTTTTTAAATACTGACCATTACTGATGTATGGACTGTATGAAAAAAAAATACTATATTATTCAGGGCCAAATAACACTACAGTTCAGCAGACAGTACAGAGCACCTGCCCCCGACTGAACCTCTATAACATCCGAAATGTCATGCAAAACTCACATTTTCATGCTTTTACTGACATTGAATATGTTAATCATTTCACAGTGTGAAGATTTGAATATCACAAAGTCAAAGAAATAAAGGTTGTGTCCTATTCAGAGATGTGAAATAAAATTCCAACACACATTTTAAATACTAACCCTATCCTACTGAAGAAAGTTTCAGGCATGGATGCCAGCATGCCAGCATACACCTACCTAAGATCCAAACACAATGTGATCCAGACTATCTCCAGAAGTGGTCTGGCAGATCTGGCCACATTCTGATCATGTGTTTACACCATGGGTTTTTCCTCATCTAAATACGGTGTATGAATACAGATAGCATTTTACTACAAGATATAAATAGGGTCAAAGTGGAATCTACAGTATTTGTGTTAAGAGCACAGATGCTTTTTGTGACTTTTGACAGTTGTTCATCACTTTTTTCACTAGATCTGAACAACTGAAAAGATTTCTCATGTGACAGCATAAAATAAAAAAGAATGCTTGATATATTTATTTGATGGTTCTCTTTAAAATAACAAACTAATAATTTAAATATTTCAAACAGCAAAAACAAACTGCAGCCTGTTCACCTCCATATCAAACATCTAAAGATCAAATATTACAAAAGTCTCAGCTCTGTGCAGTCTCTCAGGGGAGATTTGTAAATCATTGTCCCAGAAACAGGTTGCAGGCAATGAAGCCGACCACAGAGCAAACTCAAATAAAAATATAACATTGTTTGAAGTCACCACTGCAGACCGCCTCCTTGCAGTAAATGGGTCATGCCTCAATATTTCTTAAAGTTTCAAATTATTGCACAGCCTTGCCTTGTTGAACCCTCCCTTAATTAAGGTAGAGCAGTCTGGGAGAACGGGAATAAGGAGTATATGGAAGAGGAAACTACTTTTTCTGAGGCTCAAGTTGTTCTCTGAAACTTTTTTCCCTCAATGTTTCCTGGTTTTTTTTTCCTTTTGTCTGTTGGTCAGTCCACCACATTGGTCCAGACTGAAATATCATGACAACAATTAGATGGGTTACCATGATCTTTTGTACAGACATTTATGGTCCCCAGTGAGAGAATCCTGCTACTACAGTGACTTTGATCATCCTCTGACTTTTCATTGACTTTTCACCATGAAGTTGACATCTGTATTCAGAGTGTAATATCTTTACAACTATTGGATGGATTGCCAGGAAATTTAAAGCAGATATTGAAGGTCCCTAGACAATACATTCCAGTGACTTTAGTCATCCCCTTACTTTTTCTTTAGTGTCACAAGCAGGTCAAAGTTTTATACTCAGTGAAGATATTTCAACATCTATGGGATGAACTAAACAAATTTTTGTTCAGACATACATGGTTCCCCAATCCATCAATCCATCCATTATCTATACCACTTATTCTCACTGGTCACAGAGGGGCTAGAGACAGTCTCAGCTGACATTGGGCGAGAGGCAGGGTACACCCTGGACAGGTCACCAGTCTATTGCAGGGCTGGTTCCCAGATGATATGTCCTAATGACCTTGATGTTCCTGTGACTTTTCCTTTAGTGCCACCATGAAGTTGACATCAGTGGTTCTCAGTAAGATATTATCTTTCCAACTATTGGATGGACTGTGGATGTTACACCCTAGAACTACATCCTCATCAGTTTGAGATTTCCATTTGTCCAGTACAAAACTAATGACATTCCCATCCCCCATCAGCTGTACTTTGTATTCACTCCTCTTGGCGAATGCTAGAATGCTAACACTCTAAATGAAGACGGTGAGAATGGCCACCAATCAGCATGTTAGTATGTCATTGGCATTAAGGTCAAAGCTCTGCTGTGTCAAAGTAAAACCTGGTGGAGCTGCTAGAAAGGCAGTAGACTTTGAATCGTTTTCATCAGTGTGTGGCCTTATTTGAGATAATATGCTGCACAAGACATTCAATCTTAAGATCTATTAACTCTCCACTGAGTGACCCTGATTTGTAGAAAACTGCAACAAATAAGCAGTTTCTCCTTGAGCTAATGTCTTCAAGGTCAGTAAGATGGCTCATGCAGCTGTTGTGGCTATTATTGCTTTTTCTTGGGCTATTCTTGCTGCTTAATGTATTTATTTTTGCCATATTACACTGTGCATTATGAAAAGGTCAAAGTTCAGTACCAGGTTGGTAGCTAGCACTCTGACTAACAGCTGTTGGTGTTCTTCTTCCTCCTGCTGTTTTTCCATTGCTCCCTTGCCTCAGCAACAACAACACCATCAACATAATATACACACAGCATCTGAACTATCAAATATTTATACAATATTACTGTACGTAGGGCTGCCTAAAGCCAACAAGACCATACATCTTCATAGGAAACATTTACCGGTTTGTCATTTTTACTATATGCTGCAATAGCTGGGGTATAAGGCAACATTGCAGCTTATTGTTCATATGTGGTTTGACTAGTCGTAAATCCACTGCAGAGAATATGCAAGAGTATCCAGTATGCATGTTATGGGAACATTAAAGTAAAGGGATAAAACAGGGAAAATAGGCAAAGAGGTGAGGGAAGAAGAGGGGAGGACAGTGAGTTTATGAATCCTGCTTTAATGGAACCACATTATTCAGAAGTCCTCCAGGCCAAATCCAGCTGTTCACTCATAGCTCCTTGCTTGCTCTCGCTATTATTTTCCCCCTCTCTTCTCCCTTTGCTTCCATTCTTTTTCTGTATTGCCCTGACTCACATTCTGGTTTTCTCCCTATATTTTTAAAAGCTACTCCACCCCAACACAACTCCCTGTCGCTCCCTCCATGTCTCCTCCACTTCTTCCCTCCCTCTCGCTCTGTCTTTCCCTTAATCCCATCCACAGTAGTTGAGTGACAAACCTAATTGGAGTGCAGAGAGGGTCCAGTGGGAAACCAGACATGAAGCAAAAGAGACACTCACTTCTGTAAAGAAACATGCAACACAGAGAGACAGAGACAGTGATGGCCAGTCAAATAGGCTAGTGGGAGAGAGGCAATCAAAGTAGATTGAAGGCATGATGTGTGTGTGTGCCTGTATGTGTGTGTGAGGGAGCGCATGTGAGTGAGTGATACCTTGTTTAGAGCTGAAATGTCAGGTTACTGAAGTAAACTCCATGGAGACCATCAGTCATCGTGATTTCAAATTTGTTGTTAATAAGCTGGTAGATTGTTTCGTTCTGTGTGAAATACAACACTACCTACAAGCTTCAGTGACTTTACTAACAACTGTTGCTGCAGTGTAGCTATATGCATATTTTATCTGTGCTGCCTGTGCAGTGTTTTTCTAGATATTTTGTTGTTACTCTTCCTCTCATATGTTGGCATGGAAATGCAGTTGAAATTGCAGACTGATTGGTGGAGTGAGCTGGAATATTGCGCCAGAGTCACGTTAATAAATCACCCTCCAAAAAGTGTTGTATTGAGCAAAATGGCAGTGTAACTGAAGCTATTTAGGTTCAAGTGGACAGAAATGTGCATGTCTGCAGCATGTGTCAGAAAGCTGGAATTCTGGATTCTGCATCTCACAGTTTTTCTAACAGTACCAATGGAAGAAGTAGTGTGCTCTTTATGCAGCAAAGTAGAACTTAAGAATGTGAAGGTTTGAGTGGTGGATGGACATGTGAATGAATGCAGCTGTATTTTCATGTCTGGCCATTTATATCACCCATCCCTCATATTCAGACTTATTAACAATAACAAACCAGAAACATAGAATGTAAATCCAACAGCATCTAACAGAACAATATATTGAAATTTAACAGCCTCACAAATATAAATAAGACTGTAAAACAACATAGTCCAATGTATCAGTCAATTAAAGTATTATGCCTGACCAAGTTATTAAGCAGTCTGAAATCTGTATTTTTAAAAAGTAAAAGTAAAGTATGAGAACTTAATCTCTTGGAAGTTATTTTCTCCTTGTCTTCCATGCTTCTGACCATGCTTCAGAGACATATTAATAACATGCTAAAAACATTATCAAAATGGTATTTGATTAAAGCTGTAGCCTCAGTTCTAATCAAATCTAAATCTGGAACATGAACTTTTTTAAAGGCGCTATTTTGTATGTTTTGCTAAGTGCCACATAGCCAACATTCACATTAACAGCTGTTTATTTACCAGTCTAGCATCTACAATCAAACTTCATTCTTTTCTCACCAAGAGCTCTCTTCAGTGGTGGAAAGCAACAGCAAGGTTTTGCATCTGTTTCTATCACTTTTCGAAATTAGCATGCTAACCAGCTAGCTCCAACCCAGCCAGACCATCTTGTCACTTTCTGATACTAAGTCACTGTTACACCATCTAATACATCAAGTTTTCATGCAGCTGGTTTTTTTTTTTTTTTTTTATTTTTTTTTTTTTGCATCCTGTCACAGACCAGCTATTAATGTTCAGATATTGTGAAAAGGAATAAATAAATAAATAAAACCTTGACACTGACCAATAGAAAAACATTGTCTTTAAACATATTTTAATATTTTGCAGAATCATCAAATATCTTCATATCTGTCAGTAAGGTTGAAAATACTGTTGAACCACATCCTAGGTTCCTGCGTGGGTCCAAAGACCAATGCAAGTTAACTGGTGACTCTAAATTGCCCGTAGGTGTGAATGTGAGTGTGAATTGTTGTTTGTCTATGTATGTATTGGCCCTGCGATGGACTGGCAATCCATACAGGGTGTACCCTGCCTCTCGCCCAATGTCAGCTGAGATAGGCTCCAGCCCCCACGTGACTCTTAACGGATAGGTGGGATAGATAATGGATGAATTAATTAATTTGTGTTGTTGTTGTTGAGTTCAGCATTTATGAAACCTTCAAAAAAGTCAACACATTTCAGGTACAGTCATTGGCACAGTGTTTAGAGTTGTACATATGAGCCTGAATGTGAGAGGCTTTTTAATATTTGGGTAGAGCACATCTGTCATTGTGCATTTCTGTCAAACAAACAATGACAACCACTCATAACAGACGTTATGAAAAGCTCGAGTTTGCCTGTGTTAATGCAAAGATTAGAAGACTTGAATGGGAAGATTCACAGTCAAGGGTTCACAGTATGTGTGGGAGTGCCCCAGGCCTTTACTGTGGTTAGACCGTCAAAGATGGTGTCACAGAGAGATATGAGAGAGGTTTCCCTTTTGCCTTTAGAAAACTCACACACCACCCCCCTGCACATGCAAACACAAACAGAAACTCAGTCAAAAAGAAAAGAGAAAAATCAATGGTAGATGAATGATTAAACTCTAACTAAAGTCCCATCAAAAAGACCAATACTTTCTGACAACACTCTACAGTCAAGCTGCCTGAAAACAGAGGAGTGTGTGCGTCAGTGGGATTTAAACTGGCTAAAGTCATTGAAAGATAAGCGAAAAGAGCCATCGAAAGATGTTTAATGAAATAATTAGCTGTCAAAAGGCAGGCTGTGGAGCTGGCAAAGAATCCATCACGAGGAAGGGTAAAATCCCCCGGTTTATGTTATAATCCAAGCTTTCAGGGGCCTGGGTGATATGGGCAACTTTTTTTTTTCTTTGACTGCATTTTGGCTGGATTAATTGACAGGCTTGTCACAGGAGTGAAAGCTGTTTGGGGCAGCTGGAAAGTCAGGACCTAACAGGGAAAATCTGTGGCTTAGAGAAATGGGTTGCAGCACAGCCAATATTGGCAGCAGAAATCAAACCCTGTGCACGTGCATGAAACCAGTGTGTGTGACTGATTTTGTGTATTTCTGTGTTTTGTGCATGGACATTTGCTTTAGTTTATATGTGAAGTGTCGCATATGAGACTATAGAGCTGAAACTGAAGGATTATTACATTATTGCATGTCCCAATCTACAGCCTTAAATGTTCCCAAACATGCAGTTGTCCATTGTTGTTCTTGGGGTTGGGGATAGTCCAGTTTCCTGTCTAATGCCACCTGACCATCTGGAGACTCACATTTTGCTCTGCAATGTAATGTCCTTCCTTGAACCTGGTCTTATCTCTCTGGTTTTTGAGGGTGAGTGGTAAATTCAAAGCCCAGGGAAAACCTTATTTAGCCTTTTGAAGTTCCCAGACCTGTTTGCGTGAAATCAATCACAGGCACCTTTTTTCTAATGCCTCACTTCAAAGTGCTGTCCTGTCCCACTGCTGCTGCTGAGGCCTTCCTCCATTTTCATCAGTGGCACTCAGAGATTGGTGCCTCTCGGTTCTTAAGTAAGATTCTGCTCTCTGATTACACTTCCCCTAGTTGAGGGATTGTTAATGGAACATAAAAATAACTGACCCTGAAACTGTGGATGGCAGGGTGCATTATTTAACTACTCCTACCATTGCCTCTGGGGAGGGAAGGGAGGATGAGGAGATTGGAAGGGGAGTAACAACTAAACAGAGAAAAGAAGGGGAAAGAGTGCACACATGACAGTCTTGGTGAGACATTTCCCAGCTGTGTACAGTAGTGAACCTTTGCTTACCCACTGCAAGAAACAAAAACTAATTTTAAGCTGTGCTATGTCCTTGTCTGAAACTTCCAGCCTGTCCATCCTCGGTTACAGTAATTCTTTAAGGGTCACACATCCTGATGTTGTTATAATTGGTCTCCTGTGTGTAGATGTTGCTAGAACATTTGGAGTGCCTCAAGGCTCTGGATCTCTGTGTCTGCATGTGTTACTGTACAAACAGGTGCTGTGGGAGGAGAAAAAAGTGTTAAAAAAAAACAAAACAACACAACAATGGGAGAATGGCATAGGTTCACAGAGAGCCATTCCCATTGTTGATGTACAAGCTATTTCACGTCTGTTTCATGAATTATTAACAGCAAAGCTCTTTTGTGTTTCCCATAACAAAAACAATGGAGAAAAATGAGGAATACTGGGGGAGGGATGAACTGCGTCAGTGTGAGTGTATGTCTGTGTATCAGCATCAGCAATATGTAGTCTGTCAATTAGTAACCTAACATGTGCACTAGTGTACCTGTTAAAATTGTTTGCTGGTTTTAATTGTGTTTGGGATATGGCAAAATATAAAGTGCACATTTAGCCTAAAATAGGCCTATACTCAAAATGGTGAAGCAATTTAGGTTTTGTTATTCCTTTTGTAATAGGGAGGTTCAGATGGGATTTGGACTCACTTCATCTGTAGCATTAACTACATATTGATTTTTTTTAAATTATTTATTTTACCTACAGCAGCAACTTAGTGATGTGATTCACCTGCAAGATGTTATTTAAATATACATCAAACAAATGTTTTTCCTCACTGATATTTTCTGTAGTAAATTGGAGCTGCTGACCACTGTTGCTAGTTTTTGTTAGTGTTAAATTGGGTGCAATTGGGCATTTTTGGCAATCGCACTTTACAGAGAAGACATCTGACATCTAAAGCCAATACCTACATCTATCAGAAAATGCTTGGATTAGTCCTGATCTCAATCTTGTATATCATCTTGGGATTTTATTATTTCATACTGGCTGGTTCTGAGTTTTAGCTTAATTTGAAACATGTAATGATGCAGTGTGGGTTGCGTGTGTCTGTGATGAGCCAACCAAATGCAGCAGGGGGTTTCAAATGTCCAGCTGCTGATAAAGCCTACCCCTCTTAGTTATGTTGCTAAACCTGTGAAGCTTGTTATTTTTGCATGAATGTGCAGTTTTCATGACAAAGTGGGTAGATTTCCCACTTGAAATTTTTAAAACTCTTTGGTTCTTTGAGGTCAAACAGAGACAGACAAAACAGGGTCCTTACCAGTGAGCATCAGTTTTGCCAACTGCTAGATATACTCAGCTAGCTCATTAAGCTAATGCTCCATGAGTTGGTTAAACACAGAGTCTCTGGCAGACTTAGTAGAATGGGTTCTAAATAATGACTATATAAGATATTATATTAAAAGACTGAGGCTAAAGCTGTCCCAGGCATTCATCTGGATGATAATACATGTTTCACCCACCTAAACATTGATGCAGTCCAAGCAACCCCCATGGCAACAGAACTACCCAATGACAGGGGTCTCTACCAGCAGGACGGTGCTCCCACCGCAACACAAAAACTGCTCAGAAATGGCCTGAGGAACATGACAAAGGCATTGACCTGGCCTCCAGACTCCCCAGATCCCGGTCTAACTGTGCATCTGTAAGACCTTCCTAATGTGTAGCTCCTTCTACTGCTGTCAGAACAGCGCTGATCCATCGGGACATGGACACAGGACCTCTAGGTGGTGTCTGACACCAGGACATTTGCATCCTTTGGGTCCTGTGGATCGCAGGGCGAGACCTCCAACATCTGGTTTGTTCTTGCATATCCCACAAATGCTTGCATGAATTGTCCTGCTAGGGGAGGCCCCTGCCATTGAGGAGTGCTGTTTCAGTGGTGGTGCTGGTGGATGATCAATGTAATTCACTTCACCTGTCAGTGTTTTTAATGTTGCAGCTGATCAGCACAGAGCTAGTTAGCCCTACTCAGCATGATAAGATAATGGGTGTAAGTTTTTACTAACTTAATCCTGTTTAGTTGTTTAGGTTACATGTGAACAAACAGCATGTTTCACTTCCAATATTAGGGAAGAGAAGGTTTTAAGGATATTGCTGTTTGGCTGGGGTTGTTTAAGCCCACTGGGCTGTGAAGCCATTTTGGCGTGGTGACTTCTACATTTATCGTGTGATGCACACTGGTCCTAAAAGCATTTTCCCATACACAATCATTGGAAAAAGTTGTACTCAGCTGTAAAATAGTGATGTTTTTTCCTGAGAGACACAAATCCCCTAAAATGATCCATGGTGGTCCAGTCACATTTAGAAAGTCTAGATGAGACATATGATTACATATTTTATCCTATTCATGTGTGTTCTCAGCTAGAGGCAGTTTCAGATTTGCATACACTCAACTGGCTTGGTTGGAGAGGGACTGCATGCTCTATGGGCCCAAAAATGTGGAAGCCTGAGGAAACTTGCTGAGAACATATCTGTCCAGTGAGTAACTTTCATGGGAATGAATGGGGCACCGCCTTTGTACATGATGTGCAGCTCTCCTTAATACATCCATGGGGTTGCTGGAGTGTAAATTCCCCCAAATCTAGTAAAGACCAGGAAAGAGCTGCTGCCTTGCCACTAGCATCCAGGAGCAGCTTCCAATATAAATACTACACACAATGGATGTACTATCGTCCTTTTTTAACAAAACCTTTAACCTTGTGTAAATGTCTATGAAATGCGCTTGGGCCTTGGAAGTAATGCTGGTCTCTATTATTAGTGCAATTACCTGGATGTGCTAATGTTTGCAGCTTTTGTTAAAAACAAGCTCACTGATAAATCCATTCCCTACATTTTATCTTCTATTTTTCAAAGCCACCATGCCTATGAAAAAAATAGATCCACTTGCAATAAAAGCAAGAAACAGAAAGGAAAATGGGATGGCATGAAAAAACAATGAATATGAAAAAAAAAAAAGACTCATGTCACTTCTCTGCAGTGAATCACACATGCATGTGCACAGTCACACACATAGACACAGCAAGTCATTTTAATTCAGAGTAGAGGTGTGTTGATGATAAAGGACATCAGGTGTCCAACACTGTCTTCCACAAAGTCTAGGGATCCTTGGTTTGAATCAGCTTGGTGCTCTCTGTGGACTGCTCTAAAGGGAAACCTTGAGCTAGAGGGTCTGTGCATACACACATGCGCATGCGTGCACACAAATACACGTACACACACGCAGTTATGCATACAGGAAAACAAGTCCACATACACAAAAAAACACACACACACTTGTCCACCATGGAGTCTCATTGACACACTGGACTTATATTCAGAGCACAGGCAACCTTGCTCCTTTTGCCCCCTCTCCTCCCCGTGCTTCTCACTTCAGTGTCATCAAGGGGATTGAATTTCTATGTCTCTGGATGGGTTGCGGAGCTCTCTGTGTCCATCTGTCTCTTCACTTGTCTTGGCTTCTGCGTGTTTCTTGCTCTACTTCTCTCTGCCTGACTTTCTCCCTCTCTCCGTCTGTTTGCCATATAGCTTCCTCTAAATATAGTGAATTGTGGACTTTAGAGGTAAATTCAGTTCAGATTACAGCCACAGAGAAATGACAGACCAAATTTCTGTTACTCTCAGTCTCTCCCTTTTCTTTCTCCCCTCGTATTTGTCTGCACCTGAGCATGAAATCACATTGGCTCGCTATTGAACTTCGGACATCAATATGACACGTGAAGACACACAGAGTGATTTATTTATATGTAATGAATTTAGAGCAGCAGTCTAGTGCAGTAAGAAAAGACGAAAAGTTCAAAGCTTCAAAGGCTTGAAGGCACAAGAGAGGAACTTCCTTCATACCCTTCATGCACAGACAGAATGTACACACAGATAGTAAACTATTACATAAGACTTGTATATTTTTGGAGTTCATTATAGCTCCAGGGCATACACTACAAAATACTGTCTGCTTTATATCATGGCTGCTTATTGCAATTTTTAATATTTCAGGTATTTATCTATCAATCAATTTTTGCCTTAAGTGAAAAGGCCTGTCAATAATTAAAACAGAAGATCCCACATCTGCTTATCACATCTGTCTTATAAAGAAGTTACTGTCCCATACACTTTTGTATGGAACAATAGTATTATTAAGACTGATAAACATGATTTTAAGACAAAGCCCCATCTGTTCTCTCTGCACAGGTGCTAGGCAGTGATTTACTTGAGAGTGATGACTGCATGTTACCAAGAAAATGGGGTTGACATTAATAGTCAGAGAAAATTTCTAATGCACTCACAAGTTGGATGAGTGAACATCCTTCTGTTAGCAGGCAGGATTTCAACAGTAGATGTGATGTTTAAATGATTTTGCTTTTAAAAAATTGAAACCAGGCATGACCAGTGAGGTCAGCAGCTCTCCGGGAATGTATCCTGCTTCCACATCCAGCCTGTCATCTCAGATCTTAGAGTGATCTCAGGTATTTTACTCTGAGACACTTAGTCGAACACAAACTCTCAGGTATAAAATAAATGAATAAAAAATAAAAACAGACACACAATCTGTTGTAAGTGGTACACACATTAGTGAGTCTGAGACAATAGAGAATTAGGCAATTATATAAGGCTTACACACACTTCAACTTTTTACCTGTCCTCTGTCTCCACACACGGTCACCAGTGCACCAGACCTAATTTAGTATCATGTAGCCTGAGTGACATATGTCCTATCATTTATAGCATATTTTTACAGGTTGTTGTATTGCTGTGTTTATCCTTTTTAGGTAAAAGAGAAAAAGGACAGAACCACCAGATGAGACAGACATACCTGTGTTGAGTTTCACAAACACAAACATTTTTTTTCTCCTCAATAAATAGGTTAAACTGTATCTAGGATTTGGAGAATATATAGTTGCATTAAAGCGTTCATACACAGCATTCAGTTCTTCCTATACTACTGATGATTGCCTGAGAACAGGCATGGTGCTCAGGACAGCAATGACTTAATTATCATTTTAATATCAACACATTGCCCTTATGTTACCTCATTTACATAGAACTCGAACTTCATAGCACCTCTCTTGACAGTCTTGCTGCATTTGTTCTTACTGTAGGGTGCTAAAAATACCAAAGCAATTGGCAAAGGATGTTTTAAAGCTGCATTAATCAATATGTATTTATTTAACAGTGGGTCAGATTGCTAAGTCTACGGTGAAAGGGGTGGGGTCGTAATGACAAACCAACGGAGGATTATCACTCAAGTTTGCAGTTCTACTGCACCACACATATAGTGTGAACAACCAAAACTGCGGTGCAGTGACAATTGCCTTATTTTTCCATGCAAGTTTTTTGGCCACACTAACACAGTTGTTGCTCCCCAGCTGTCGTCTACTTGCCAGATTTGGCTCCCTGCTACTTTTTGCTCTTCACCAAAATTACATTAAAGCTGAGGGATTTCCATTTTGGCACAGTGGAGGAGATTCAGCATGAGTTACAGATGGTGCTTCATATGCTTATGGAATGGGACTTCCAGGTGTGGGTTCCAAGTGTGGCATTAGCACTACAGTAGGAGCAGTGTATTGCTGCACTAGTAGAGTGCTTTGAAGGGGATGGTGGCCAATATTTAAGCCAGATATGGTTTTTGCTTGTTACAGACTCTCTGAACTTTTAGATTGCACCTTGTTCAAAATTAACTAGCTGATGAACACAGTAGACCATTAGCAGCAAAAGATACAAATATTTCCACCAGGAGTTGGTGTATGTTTCTGTATATTTAATGGATGTTTTCTTCAATCAGACATTCAAACAGTCTCCCTGTGAGTCAACAACACAACATGTATTTGAACCCATACAGTTAAATTGTTTAATACACTGGCAAAATGTTATTCCAGGCTGATAAATAACATAGACGCCTCTACAGTAGGTCCAGAATATGTCTGATGCAAAAGAGGTGCAAAAGCCTTAGTAAACACAGACATTAGTCTTTCTCACATTTTTTTCAAACCATTGTTAATAAAACCGTAATCAGGATACATAACCATCGGCATAAGCTTGAATACACACAAACACAGTTACAGTCACAGATTACAAACAATCCCCATAAGCACACTGAGAAAGTTTAGAAGACGTATCAAGGCAAAGGCATGCAAAAGCCTGCAGGGACAGAGTCACATAATGAGCCAAATCTGAAATGTGTGAATCTGACAACAAACTCCATCAGTGCATTCTCAAAGCCCATCTCACCCCTTCCTCCCTTCTCTCTGACTATCTCTGACTCTCTCTCCCCTTATCTTGCCTCTGCTCACACACTCACATAGTTTATCTAATCACAATACCAAAAATCAACCGCAACTTCTGAAAGTTGTGCCGTCGCAGACACTCCCTGACTGTTCAAGCTACAAGTTTCTGCGCGGACGTGTGTGAGTGTGTGTACGTGCATAAATCCAGTCCCTCAGTCATGGCCTAATTGGAGTATCTGAGGCAGGGGACACAACGATGTGAAGTGCTAATTTGATTTGTGTTTGTGGCTCTCTGAGAATGGCTTGATGGAACTGATGCAATTAGTGGTAACACAAATGTGTCTTTGTTTCTTTGTGTGTGTGTGTGTATGTGTGAATGTGTGCATCTCAGTCAAGTACTGTATGCTTTTTTGTGTGCATGTGTGTTTTCTTACCACGCTATCTAACACGCCTTCAAAGTTGTGTGTTTTCTGAACACTCAAGTTTGTCTTTGGTTATTTGAGAAAGAGAGGGAGAGGGAGTCTCACCACCCAAGCAAAGTTTGCTGTCAAGTGGCAAAGTAAACATGGTTGATACCCTGTCTTAATTGATTTGTTTGTGTTTGTTGATTGAGATGAGAGATGCAGCCATGGAGTGTAAACGTTCAAATTATGAAAAGCAGTCTGCATAATTACATCTCTGAATATTTCCCTATGGGAAACTCCCTATGGAGCTGAAGTAAAGAGAGGCAGAGAAACAGAAAGCAAGAAGAGACGGATACAGAGAGTGACAGAGAAGCATTCTAACAAACTACCAAGACGATGAGAAAATAAATAAATTTGATTAGGGAGATTTCAGTCATTATACATCTCGTGGCTCTGTCTCTTCCACCACCCTGGAGACTGGTGGATTAGATCAAAACACTGGATTAAATTAATCTGCAACCTGGGATTAGGATTATGAGTGTGGGTTTTGAGAGATTTATGGCATGTTGCATAATGGATTTACAAGATTTTATGGGTTTAAACCAGTATATTGAGATCCCTAGGGGAACAGAGAAGTACAGTAGACTAGGGAAGGAAAGGCAATACAGGAGTGAGGAGTGAATTATTTTTAATTCTTCCTTTGAAGGTGTGTACATAGGCCCCCCTCGCATTTCAGGCCAAGGAATATTATGAGAGAATTTCTGTGTGCAAAGCTGGACTTGTATTTTCTTGAAAATGTAATTTAGTCTAGCCAGTGATTAATGTATCATTTCATATTGAAATGAGAGTATGCCACTGAGGTGCCCAGGGGGGACAGGCAGTGTTCTGTTGGTTTCAAGCTGTTTTTTACTTACAAGAAAACAAAAAAAGGGGAAAAAACACAGCGGCAGATAGACACAGGGGAGAGACTGGCACACATACAAATGAATATATAGGTTATCTGCGGTCACCCTAATTTTGTGAACACAGGCACAACTCTGTACTAGCCAGAAACACATGTAGTGTAACAGGTGCCTTGGGTTTCACTCTGCATGGATGTTGTGTTGCACACAGCTCAAACAATAATCAAATTGTATAACTTAATAATCCACATTTAAGTGATTAGGAATTGGGCAGGGTAGCACCTGCAGTAGTGAAGTCATATCTCTATTCAAAGAGGTCATTGTCCATCCAGGGGCTACCAGCATAAGTGCACCACCTGTCTGACTTTTATCAACACTCACAAGGAAGGTCACTATGTGAGGAAAGAAAGATGTGGTGGTTGTTTGTGTGCAAACATGTCTACTACATAGAATTATCATATGTTGATGACATCAACTTCACTGACCTGAGAGGAAACCAAATTTGGCTCACAGTATCTCTCATAGCCCCCTACACTGTATGTCAAAGTGAATTATGCAGGTCCAGACACGCTGCTGTCATGTTGATGTAACAATTCTCCTCTGGCGTCTGCACTCAACTTATGAACTCCCATCAGTGGGACATGTACAAACACATCCACTCTCTGCAGACGTGGTCTTTGTTGTTGAACTCTGGGTAGTCCAGTTCTCCGGACTTTTCTTGGCTTTATTGGCTTAATGATTACCAATCGACATTTGTGATTTCATCATTCATGCAGCAATACCAGTGCAACTACGATGTGAGCTGCTGTCACACTGCACAGGCTGTACAAGACAGTCAGAGCTGTACACGCCACAATGGCCATGTGCCTAGCCTCGTACCCTGCTATGACAAAATACAGCTGACAGGTTAGCCAAAGCATAAACTGTGTTCTCATAGGCCAGTGCCAAACAAGCAATGTGTACTAGCTTCCTATGTCTGTGCACCATGAAGCTATGTATATTTCAGGTGCTGTCTTTACAGTGTTGGTAAATCAGTTGCTCACCTAGACCTTTTCCAACAGTCCTTTACATATGCATTCAAAACTATTTGCATTTAGTGCAATCATTAGAAAACATTAAGCTCCAGAATGGCCCACATGTCTCCATTTTCAGCAACAAAAAATAACTAGATAACATTTATAGCATAACGAGAAACCTCATCTACAGTGAGTTAAAGGTTGTTTGTTCATCACATAACATTCACTCATCACGACTGGCACTTATGGTCACATAATCACTGGGGAGATCTAATCACTGCCAAATGTCTACTTACTCAAAAATGCTGAGGTGTAAGTCACACTGAATGAGAGCTTGTGCCAAATGTCATCAATGTACAGGAAATGTAAATGTAACTGGACTGAAGATGCAGTGGCAGCTGCTAGCTGTGACAGACCACAGAGCAAGACTTCTTAAGGGGCCCCCCTCTTTAACCCTGGCATGTGAACGTGCAAAACACACTGTAGAATTTGGTCAAAGCTGCAAAACCAAATTACCATATTAACACAGCAAATCAACAAACTACTGTTTATTATTTTGTTGTTTCTAATGGTTTTCTAAGGGGCCAATTAGAAATCTCAATTCAGCCTGAAAAAGCTGATGTTCACCTGTGTAAAATATTTGAGAAAATCCTCAACAGTGTCCAGCTCTCACGCCTTAGGCAAATATTGTAGATTAACCATCTTATTCAGTGTCTCTTGTGTCATGCTGCTCTGCAAGTAGTCTCTGATTAGTTTTAATTTGGTATGAGGCTTGCTCCACTGTCGCAACTTTGACAGATGTCACTTTGCTTGGCTTGCTCCGAGCCATGGTCAGACGCCCCGGGGGAAATTATTCTGCTGTGAATTTCAGGGAGCAGAGTCCATCTGTGACGCCGAGTTTAGTCAGCCTACTCTGGTTGAACGTTTCTAAGCGCTGGAGTAACTCCCTCAACTGTAATGACAAATTGCTCACTTGGCGGAAGGAATAACTGGGCTCAGACCTCTTTTCTTAGCGCTGTTCTTTCTTACATGAACTTGAACAGAACTCCAGAAGAAATAAAACACACTTCTGCTGGACTATTACGTATATACAGACACAGTCTATCTCATGCTCCCCATCATGGCATGTAAACAGATGCAAACAGATAAGAGTTTGCTTTATAGTAAACACGTGTTTTGCATGTTATATATAATATAGTTACAGTATATATACCACAGTGTTATGTTGTCCTTTTCAGAGTGGAATATTTTTTTTTCACTTTTCAGCACTGGAAGAATGTACTTGGATTTTATTGATCATTCTAATTTGACAAATTTTCAGTTATCATGCGCAGAGTGAAAATACTCACCTAGAGAGAAGTCATTTATCTCTGTTTTAAGCTTCACATCAACTGAACTCCCAAACATATTCTCTCACACACACACAGTATGAGTGATGGAAGGTGTTTTCATTGACAGCATAAAACAGGTCAAATCGTCCACAGTTAAAGATGCCTCAAGTTCACAACCTTCTCTTACTGCTCTGCCAGTATTCATACCAAAGTACTAGAGCACTCAAAACATAGCTGATTGCTGGTGACAGAGATAAGATCACTATATTCTACCTTAAAAGTAGAACTTTGCAACTGGAGTTGGGAGAAACGGAACCCTTATGCACAAGGAGAGGAAGGACTGAGCAGGAAAAAAGTGGCTTCTCAAAGTCACAGTTTTACTGATATTTGCCTGCACACAAATGTTCATTTATTCATTCTTGGACAAAATCATAAGCTAATACATTGTTTTTGTAGCATAAAAACAGCATAATATGAAGATTATGATGTTTATAAATACTGTTCACAAGTTCATATAAACTGTGAGACTGAGCACTTTCAGTGGTGGAGAAATTATTTTGTACAGGACTGCAACTAATGATTACTTTCATTATGGATTTATTTACTCAATTGATTGGTTATGATTGGTTGTGATTAGTTGTGATGAAATGCCTATCACAGTTACCCAACAGTCCAAACCTCAAAATTATTAAAAATTAAACTATTGAAATAATTAAAGGGGAAAAAAACAGCAAATCTACACGTTTGAGAAGCTGGAGCCTCAAAATAAAAAATAAAAATAAAATACTCAAATAGAGAACAAGTACCACAAATTTGTACTTAGTAGAGTATGAGTAAATGTACTTAATTACATTCCATCACAGACACTGTCAGGGAAGATTACATTACCATGAAATCAATATCTGTATTTGATTAATTGGCGCAATAGTGGCAGCCTGGACACAGGGCTAAAATTTGCAACACCAGTCTATTGCATCTTTAATGACTTGGAAAAAAAAATGTTTTGTTAAAGTCTGCTACAATGCTAAATAAGTGACAACATGGACCACACAAGTTCCATTAGTCACTATTTTTGATGATACAAAACTTTCATTGGTCACATTCATGATACGATCTATATAAGAATCTATATAACATACAACACTGTAGCTCTTGTTTTGTTTTGGGCACAAACAGTATGTCATCAGCCCCACACTGAACCTCAGTAGGCAGCTGTTAGCCAACAAGATCCAATAAACTATATGTTAGATGCCAGAACTAAACAGCACTCAGACACAGTTAGCAAACAGGTAATGATGAAAGCCCATCTCAGGGAATGTCTGACTTACATTTATCAGTTGGCCAGAGACTTGACTTCAGTGGAATGATAATGTCATTTTGCGTCTGCTAGGTTGGAAATACACATTTTTGTTGTTGTTCCTATGTTAGCCATGACAACTTAATGAGGCTGCTTGGATCCCAAGTGGCCAAACACTGACTAATGTAGTTCTAAAGCTATATCAATAATTTGCTTTTAAAATATTCTAAAAGCTTATTATAATAGAAAATAACACTATTTCACCTATTGACTCTTTTGTTGTAAGGTTTTATAATTCAGATTTACAACTTAAAATAATTATCTGTTTGTATTCACTTCCACTACAAGAATAAAAGTGTATAGTGTAACTGTCTGCATGTTCATCCCCTGCTGTGAGCAGACCAGTCATTTGGGCAAAATGTCTGTCCATTACAGATAATGTGTCTTTTATGAGTCAGAGACACATTGTTTGTAGATAACTGCCACACTGGCTAACTTTGTATAATTTTGCTAATAACATTTCATTTGTCTTTGTCATGATGATGGCTAAATGTGAGATGACTAACACTTACAAGCTCATGTATGCAGCTGCAGGTCTGCCCCCTTATTTCATCCCAACCCCTCTCCTTTCTGTCTGACATGCACTGCATCTGTCAGAGGGCAAACTTTGTATTAGCTTTGAATTGTCTTCCTTATTCTTCAAAATGTATGATGTCAGTGGGTGCTGCAGAAACAAAGACAGGGAAAGAGAGAGAGACATGATGTCCAGTAGACAGTGCACTGTGGTGCCAGGAGAAAATAGAATTAATATTGTGCCAGCAATCTTGTTAAAACTCCCACCCTAGCCCCACCCACAACACAACCACACATATACACACACACAGACACACACACTGGCCCTTGCCAAGCAATCCTATTATACAATGAGTGTGGCATTTAATCTCTTAACAAGGGGGGAAACCTGTAGACAGACAGAGAGACAGACAGGAGTATTTGCTCTTTCTCTCCCTCTCTTACTTTCTGTTTAGTCTCTACCCTTCATAAAGCATCCTTAGGTCCTGTCGTCCCTGCTGCAGCTCCTCATTATAGCCTCCTCTTTTGCAAGGTGTACTCAAGTGATAATTCACAACAATGCCTTTGTACAGTAATGCACAGTAGACACAGCACCCTGGCTCTCCCTTGTATTATAAAATAAATGTATGTAAAGGGAACATGTAAATGATATATGTTAAAACCAATGAAAAACAAACCCCCAATAATCCAGCAAACACAGCCTGTAATGTCTGTGGATCCAGATAAACAGCCCTAGTCAGTAAGTCAGATGCAGTCAATGCACACATACACTCACACACCAAACAATAGGTACCTTTACACCCACCACCCATCTATCAGCCTAATTACACTGACTTCATAGTGAGACAAACTCACTTAATCAGCAGAATATTCACCACGCCACGGCTGGATACACAGAATTCAGAATGCAGAAACTACAAAGTAGGCACATGTGTGAGTACACACATTTTATTGTTGTTCAATAATTGCTGCATAGTATTGGCAAGATACTGGTGCAAATAATTATATAGCATGACAAGACAGTATGTAAGGAGCTTCTCACAACCAAAATACACAAAAAAGTTAGAATGATAATAACAATCATAATCACCAAAACAACCAAAAGACATCAACACTGGTGCAACTAAAATTTGTTTTTATTATTGATTAATTTGCCTTTATTTTAAAGATTAATTGTTTGGTATTAAAAAAAAAAAAAAAAAAAAAAAAAAAAAAAACGATGACAAGACTCTGTAGTGGCGCTAGCAGATTATTAGATTATTATTATTATCAGATTATATTTGGAAAGTTCACACCAGTTGCCCCTACATACGCTGTTTTGTGTGAGTCCTTGTTTCCCTGTCTCTACAAAGGAGGTGGCTAATGCAGAGTTATCACAACCCACAGAGCCACTTGTTGAAATATACCAGAATGATCCTTTAAACTTTAAAATCCTACATACATTAATACATTAAACATAACTCTTTGCCACCTTTGACTGGAGCTAAAGTCAAGTTTGGCCTTTAATCATTTATCTCTGTAAGCTCTTGGTGTTATTTTCATTAAAAATAAGATATTTCAGTTTCTAAAGGAAATAAAATAAAAGCTATGAAACAAAGTACTTACAAATTTTAGACATATTAATTATGAACCACACTATTGAGGTAAATTATAGACATATTTGTTAGTAATGTCTGGCTAATGATCCATACCCCATAGATATTTAACAAACCATTCTAAACAGAAAAAAACAGAGCAAGCAAGAACTGGTACTTTTTTTTGGTCATTTTTGCTTTGAAAATTTGTTACATGACTAATTGATAATTAGTGATGGTTAATTTCCCTTCTGCAGTCATGTCTCTTTGTGCAGCCAGGCGATCATTTGGCAGGACTATCTCTAGGAAGAATTTTCTATGTTGGAACCCCAGTAACTTAAATAAAAATAAAATCCGCAATACCTAACAGCCAATTTAGGCATCATGCTTTTAAACCAATTCTCAGCGTATTTAGCGTTGCAAGTGATTCCCCACCACCCTTATTTATAGCCCCATTCTGTAGAGAGTGTGAAGTGATCTTACACAGATCAATAACTGTGACATGAAATATAAGTATCTGGATCCTTTTGACAAAAGACTAAGCCTTGGGCAAAACTGACTCAACCACATTTTATTCAATGAAACACAAGATCTCTTATGATGAAATCTGGGCAGTGATAGAACAAACCTGCCAATGTGAAGGTCAGCTTTAATATAGGCTGCAGTGCTTTCACCTCCACCTTCACATCTTTAGATATAGAACTCTAAGTATAAACGAATGTGACTGTGTGAAAGGATAAATCTCTTTGCCTGAGCCTTCATAAATTCCAGTGTTGCACTTTAGTTACCATTTTAAGAGTGTGTGCCAATATTTCATTATTATAGCCTCTACATTCAAACTTCCACAGACCCTTGTTCTGTAACTCACAACCATCATCAGAATCGCAAAACTGTCTGAACCTTAAAATATGACTTTATGGCTTAAGTCTGCCAACATCCAATAAAGAAATGTATTTGAGATAATACAGCTCGATATTTATGGATTCCTTTTCAGAATTCAAATAAGTGTGGGATTTCATCAAAATCTTTGGAGTTACTGTTCTTATAAAAAGTGCCTCTTCTGCTATTTGTGACTATGGTAGTCTAATGATGCAATTCAGTTTTTTTTTTTTTTTTTTTTTAAGTTACTAATGTCATACACATAGCATCATAACATTATAGTTATGTGGAACTGGAGTCCAATCAAGTGTCAGTGTTGTTGTCCCTTGATTCACCAAAATGTGTTCAAATCATTTATTTAAGTAAATAATACTACAATATAGAGGTGCTCCATTACAATTCAGTGTCCTGCATTTAGGTTTTTACTTAGGTTACAGGTAACAGTAAATAGTCAAATGTAAAATTGCACATTGTGTAGAATGGCCCCTTCCAAAGTGTTATATTATTACATGCATTATACTGCACTGGATTAATGTTACTGATGTCTTACAATAGTACAGACAGCATTTTAATGTGGCAACTGGTCAAGATAGAGCCAATGTTACTTTTAATTTAAATACATTGTAAGAACATTATATTAACTTATATGGACTGTACCTCTTACTGGAGATGTTAATCATGTTGGACGTTCCTGGTGTTCTCTTACTTTTGTTCCTCCTGGGCTCTTTTTCTTATCCCCTCTTTACTTGAGGCAGTGGTGAGGTAGTCTTTGAATATGCAAAAGAAAAGGCTCATCTTGGTTTTCTGGATACTATACCAGGCAGTTAACCTGCAGTGGAGATTTCTGTGTCATTTCTTGTGCAGCTATTCCCCACTGGCCATTCACTCAGAGTTTGGCTGGCTGATTTCTTCAATGTTTACACTGACAAAATTAACTCAGTAAATGCTTATTTAGTATTGTACGCCATGTGTGAGTAATGTTTGTATTTTTTATGCACCTCAGAATGTTCCCTCTTGAATATTTTAATCAAAAATTTACATGAAGTAGCCCAGAGACCTTGTCTATTTTATTATGGAGTAAATTATGATGTGGTTTAAATATGCACTGTCGCTTCACAGCAAGAAGGTTCCGGGTTCGAGCCAGGTTCGGGCCTGGGGCCCTGTGATGGACTGGTGACCTGTACAGGGTGTAGCCCACCAATGACAGCTGGGATAGGTGGTAGGTCCCGTGACCCTTAACGGATAAGCGGTATAAATAATGGATGGATGGATGGATGGAAGTTACAGTGGTAACAGAGCAAGTAAAGTAACCTAAATATCCTGTTCCACTACAAGTTCCTCCAGCTTCATTTTCTCTTTATTATCCTCAAGTACACTGATGCCCATTGGGAGATTTAATCCCTCCTGCATGTCTATCCCAGGGTCTCCTCCCAGTCAGTCATGGCCAGAAAATCTCCAAAGGGAAGTGACCAAGAGGCATCTGTATCGTCCACACCTCCCCTGGCTCTTCTTAGTGCAAAAGAACAATGGCTCAGTACCTAAATCCTTCCCCATTACTAATACTTCATCATGTAAAGTGAGAATTATGGCCATAACCCTATACCAAAGTCCTAACCTTTAAACAGTCAGAGGAAGTGAGAACTGGTCAGACTGGTATGACTTTGCAAGTCAGTTTGACAGTGGCACTTATATGGGAACACATTCTAAAACACATAAATGCTGTACACAAACCTGCACATATTCACTGACTGAGGAAGAAATACCTTAGGAGAAAATAATAAAAGGATGAAATAGCCATGACGAGGTAAAGGAAAACAGCCTGCAGCTCAAAAGGCCTCAGAGATCAATAAAAACTGCTGATGTCTTAACGCAAGGTGAAGATAGATATACAAGAGGCTTGTGTGTCTCTCACATTCAGTTCTTATCATTTCTCGACCTCATTCTCTCCCTCTCACACACACACATACACACACAAACATACATACAGAAGTGACGAAGGCCTGTTTTTGACATGGATGATGTAAGTGTGCTGAAACTGAGCATGAAGGTCAGAGGGATGCTGGGAGAGCCCAGGCCCACATTACTGAAGTGACAGGAGAGAAATCTCCTCCTTTCTTTCTTTCTTTCTCTCTCTAAACACACACACATACACTGTACAGCTGATGGATGCTGTTTGAGTTGGAGTGGAAGTATCCTGTTGTTTTCTACTAAGCACTTTCTGTTCAGCACTCATTGCCAAGAGTAATGGTCAGTGAAGAGCCCCACTGCTCTGTGTGTGTGTGTGTGTGTGTGTGTGTGTGTGTGTGTGTATGTATGTGTATGTGATAGAGGGAGACTTCTTGATTCCAAATCTTTGTTGTATTTCACACAGGCCTCACATTCTAACTGGGTTCTTTATGCTTGACCACTCGTCTCTGCAGCTCTACACACTGAACATTTGCATGTATGTGCTCTGCCAAAATGGATTTGCCCACTCGACCGTGTGGCAGCTGGCCCAATGTAAAGACTGCATTCCCACTTCATCCACTAAGTCTTGAACAACTAGCAAACTGGCACTGGAAGAAAGCTGGTTAGACCCACCTGTGTCACAGAGCTAACTCTAAAGTAGTACTTTTGGTCTAGGGATGTTTGTCATGGTTTGGACCAGGCTTTTATTCCAATTAAGGAAATTCTTAAAGGTACAGTTGACAACCGTATTTTAGACAGCAGCATACTTCCAGTTTTGTGACAGTTATTCCTTTTACAATGTGACAGCGCCCTCATGCACAAAGTGAGGCCCTTAAAGAAATGGTTTTCTGAGTTTGGTGTGAAAGAATTTGACAGGCCTGCACAGAGCTGCTCAGTCCCATCCAACACCTTTGAAATGAATTGGAAAGTGGCCTGCGAGTCACGCCTTATCGCCCAACCTCAAATGCTTTCTTGGCTGGATGGGAGCAAATCTCTGCAGCCAGGTTCCAAAATCTTGTGGAAGTCTTCTCATAAGAGTGGAGGCTGGAAGCCCATATAATCCATTTACAAGTGAATAAAAACAAAATTAATAAAGGACACATCATTAAAAAAAAATAAATATGGTTACTGTCGATAGGTGACAGTGGTTGAAAGCTTTACAGTCCTTTACAGTTAGAGCTGTGTGTTCACTAGCTAGATGCTAACTGTGTTGGTCTCTAATTTGGCGCTGGGCAGGTTGGTTCATCGCAACTTTTTGTTGAAAACAGTTACCTTCCATAGCACTCTGGGGAACTTAGATGATAATTTGACCCCTTTTACATTATACATAATCCATACAGATTTTTTGTCAGTGTGGCTTCAAACTGGTCAACAAAACAAGAGAAAGATTTCATTTGTTTACTCAGGAGCAAGCAGCAGCTTTGCATCATAAATTCTGAACACACCTTGTTATGTGGGTGTTTTTCCCGTGTGTTGTATTTTGCATGACTCTATCTGTTCGATATGTAAAATATTTAGTAAGACTCAAGCGCTTAACACACCCATCAACAAATATTGAGATCTGCCATGCCCCACCACACACACAATGATTATGACCCAAAAAGTCAGCAGTCCTCTGCCTCTTCCAGCACAGCAAGTGGTGCAATGTAGGTACTGAGAGGTCTGAAAGGTTTAGCAGCATCTTAAGACACAAGCCAAAGCCTCCCACAGAGAGGCCTAGTCAGCCCTTCAGCCAGCCGTCTCTGCTTCACAGTAAACTGACATCAAGCAGCCCCTGTAGTGCTGAACACGGGACAGGAGAGAGACATTAACATGGCACGGGACAGCCGGTCTGACACAAAGCACCACACCTAACTGTAGCTGAGCAGAAGGGAGAGACAGTGGGGAGCAGGGCCCCCCGTATATTTGTGTGTGCATGCGTGTGCGTGCCTTCATGTGCTTGTAAGTATGTGTCTTTGTGTGTGTCTTGTTTACAGAGCTTTTCTGTCATATGTCTTCATCTCCACTTTTTATCCCCTCACTGTTCTTCAGCTCTGTGGCTAAGCCAGCATGAGGCAGAGACACACTGTGCAGGTTTCATCCCTTAGCTTAGAGGTGAGTGTTTATGTTCCTGTGTGTGTGTGTGTGTGTGTGAGAGAGAGAGAGAGAGACAGAGAGTGAGGGAAAGAGAAGGAAAGAGAGGGAGTGATTGTGTTGTGTGTGTGTGTGTGTGTGTGTGTGTGTGTGTGTGTGAAACAGAATGTGTTGCCCTCAAAAATGTATGTTTCCTCTCTGAAACTGTGCATTTGTGCCCCTAAATTCGTTCTCATTCACCCTGTGTGTGTGCTTTTATGTGTGTGTGTCTGTGTTTACCTCTGCGGTCTGATCCCAGGCTTATACTCTAGTGAGTGGCAGCCACCACCATTCAGAAGCTCTCTCCTTGGGGCATAATGCATGGAAAAAACAGGCTTAGGGGCACATCAATTCCACAGGCTTATCCGAACAACGTGGTGTGTGTGTGTGTGCGTGTGTGCTTTCTTGAGATGCATTTCCTTACAGTGCTCCTGTTTCTAGACAGAGCCACAGTGAAATTTGGGGTTTGTGTGTGTGTGTGTGTGTGTGTGTGTGTGTGTGTGAGTGAGTTTGGGGGGAGTGGGGTGGGGGGTGTTGTCTTTGTCACATGTTAAATGCTGTCATAATGAGCGTATTGAACCAAATGTCAAATAAAAGCAGTGGGATTTAAGGGGATTCAAGCTTTTATTAAACATTCGTATTGTTTCCCCACATCTGACAACTGAGACAAAGTGTTAAATACAAATGGATTTTCATATCCTCAAATAAATATCATGGAGTCATGAATAAACGTGATAATGATATCAGATAGAATTCTTTATTTAACTTTAGGTCTCTTCAGATGAATCCTTTGACAGCAGTTATTAAAAGGCAGTTTAGACTACTGAGAAATGAAGACTTGTTGCGTCCTTTGTACATTCCCTCTATTCCATTAGTGTAAGCAGAACATGAAGAATATAGTATTAATATTTAAGACTTGCTGCTCACATTAGGGAGAAAAATGAAATGACATTTGAGAGGCTCCTGTTTGTTTTCTGATTTTCCAGAAGCTCCTGTAATGTCTTACAAACCAAAAAAAAAATGCTGTCTGTGGAGGTTTTGCAAAAGAAGAAAAACAAGCATGCAAACAAAATGCCAAAGCATCAGAGTGACATGTTTGAAACATTTCATCTATATGTTTCTTCTCTCCAGTATGCCACTGAATCGCTTATATTTCACACAGAGTATATATGTAATTTCCCCCACTATCTTGCAGCTAAATCATATATTACATGCAACGAGATTAGTTCACCTAACTCACTCTTACTGAATTTAAACCCCACAAAGCATTCATTTTGAAGAACATCATCATTATTTCATTTTCCCCGGCAAGTGAACAACACAATTTCGTTTGATTACAAGCCGTGCACTCATGCATTATAAACGATGGAATCATTTCATTACATTTCAAGTCATTGCAAGGGAACGGCACATGCTAAATCAGTATTCATAAATCCATATTTCCTGTTTGATGATAATTTCTCATTTCGCCAGATTAAACAGCATATTTTGGATAAAGGGCTCCATAAAGCATTCAGAGTGAATGGCAGAGGAGAAAAGAAAGAGGAAAAAAAGGGAGAGATTGTGGGCAGGGGAAGGAACTCATGAAGGGTATTTTAAGATATTTGGTTTATGTATTATGCGTTCATTCTTTTTGTCCTCAGCAAATTTAATTACACACAGGACAACACTTGCCTAAATGTGTGTGTGTTTATGTGTGTGTGTGTGTGTGCGTGTGTGTGTGTGAGAGTGTGCATTTCTGGGAAGAGAAATCGTGTGTGAGAACTAAGCGCTCCTCCCTCAGCATCCACCGAGCAGACACCAGACAGAGCTCTGTCCAGAATGGCAGTCAGGATGTCGGTTCCCTGCGAACGATCAAAGAGCTCTGTGGCTCTGTGCCTCAACCACCAAGGGATTTACTGTCCCCATGATGAGTGGGGAGAGAGAATTAAGAGGACGGGCTAGAGAGAAGAAAGGGGGTGAGATCGAAGAAAAAGAGGGGAAGCAACAGACAAGGGCTATGCAGAAATGAAAGGAGAGGCGAAGGGAAGCAAAGAAACTGAAAGCAGAATAGCTAAGCATGGCTGAAGGAAGCGAGCATGCAAGAATGAGAGATGAGAAACAGATGGAGAAAAAAGGGATTGAAGGAGACAGAGATGAAGAGGAAAAGGGGGAAGGGAGAAAGAAGAGGAAGACACCATTAGAGTAAAAATGACTGGAGAACTAAGAACCTCAGGGCTGAAAGCTTCTTAGAAGCTGAAGAGATGATTGCAACTATCACATTGCCCCTCATCTTCCCTCTCTCCACATCGCTCCCCTGTTCCAACAATACAGAGAGAGCAGAGTTGGATGACCGTGGGGAGACAGGAGAGAAGTGGGCCAAATAGCAGAGGTAGCTGAAGACCTGAGGCTTCAAAGAGTTTGAGGATCCTATTTCCTTTGTCTACCCATTCCTTTACTCACTGTTGTTCTTTTATTTATAGTCCCTGCTGACTCATCCATGCATTGTTCCCTCTCACTGGGTTTGTGCCACCTTTCATCTCTCTGTTCATTTGATTTATAATCAAGACACTGATAATTAAGCTATAGTAACAAAAAAGTCTCATGTACCAGAGTTAAATTTTCATATTGTGCTAACAATAATCCCAAGCAGAGTGTCAGGCCATCCAAAATCTTATTACCAACTGTGTCATCATGAAGGAATTAAAGGACAAAACAAGTTTGTCAAAGAATGATACCCAGATACTCAAGTTGTGTAGCTGTCTCTCTTTATATCTGAATAAAACTTCATTCCAGTCACAAGGAATTTAAAGTGGGGGAATAGAGAAAATGTTAAGTATCTCTCTGTCATCCACTGCTTTTTTAAGACTTGAATACTTTACCCAGCCCTTGACTGGTTTTTAAATAAGACCCAGCCACTTGTCTGCATCCCCCTTCCTCCACCATTTGAGGATTGCAATTCAAAGGGTAGCCACCAAATCTCTTGGGGTTATGGCATGGAATATAGAGAGAACAGTAGATGGCAGCTGAAAGTTGTCTGAAAGCAAATTTCAGTTGCCATTGCCCTCTAGGCATAGCATCTTTATGTCACAAACCAAGTATTTTTTTGGTTTGGTTTCTTTGTGTACCGCTATTTCTTTGGTTATTCTATAACTATGGGTAGCTAAGTTGTTACAGTAACAACCTCTGCCAATGACTGTCTGAATAAAGACAGCAACACCCCTGTCATATGGATTGTAACAGTGTGTAGTTAGATGCATCGATGTGCCAGTCTGACAAGTGCCCAAGAACTGACATTTGCTCAAGTTCTTGAGAACTTCTGGAGGGCCAGTCTACCTTCACCCAAACACAACCACTTCTGGCAATCAAACATGGCTACACTAAACAATAGTTTTTACTGTTACACCAGAAAACCAGGATATCAAAGATGTTTGTATCCATTCTTTCCATCTCACAGCTTGTTTTTGATCACTGGCTAAGCTACATTATAGTTTAGTTACTCGCTCATGCTCGACTTCTTTCTGGCCTTCAGGCTGCCTTACATAAATTGATGGGATCTAAAGAATAGGATTACAAAGGTCTATGTATACTTTAACACAGTGCCCACCGGGGTCTTCAAGGGTCTACTGTTCCTGAACTGTTTATTTTGAACAATCAAGTGAAATGCCTCAAGAAACACAGGCAGAGAGTCAGTCATAAGGTCCACGCACATTTTCTTTAACTTGATTTGTTTAATGATCTCTCATATGCTGGATATTTAAATCCTTTTTAGATAGCTGACAGTGGAGAAGGGACAGGACATGGGAGGAATGAAGGGGCTGAAGTCCATCCCACCACTCACTGAGTGAGAAGTAGGGACATCTTATGGTTCCCAATATTTTTGCTATATGACCCCATAGAAAGTATTGTGTTCTTGCCAACTGTTATCATAACTTTGAAATGTCTGTGTGTGAAAAAAACAGAGTGATTTTACCTGACATAAAACAATCCAATATTTCACAAATAATGAAAGACTGGAGAAATCTAAGAAAAGTTACATTTCATTTAAAATCTTATTGATCATCTTGACACCACTAAGATTTATCTTGCAACTCCTTTTTGGAGAGTCCTGACCCATGCATTAGGAACCATTGTCACAGAGCTGACACACATAGAAAGACAGCCATTCATGCTCACATTCACAACTACAGATAATTTACAGTGAACCTGTAAGTTCACTGAACCAGCATGTCTCTTTTACTATATGTCGACAGCATGTATTTGCTGTTTACTTCAAACTAACATAATCCCCTCTTAACAATATATATATGCCACAGTGTGCATGTCTTCAGGGCCTCTTTGTGGTCTCTAGCACCTCCATAGGCGACCTGTCACACACAACAGCATAAGCATAATCAGAGAGCTCAGAGCTGGTATATTAAAACAAAACACCCACATCCCCACACCCACTACACCTTCTAGCACTGTCGATGTGTGACATCTATGTGCAAACTAAAACATTGCCAGCTAGAATATTACATTCGCATAGCGACATAAGCATATGTACATGGGAATATGTCAACACGACACTTATTCACTCATATCTGTACAAATATAATTTCTAGGATAACATGACAAAGAAACCCCAAATTATGTGAAAAGTCCAGCTTTATGCACCAGTAGTGTCATGGCATATGCATATTTACTCAGTATATTAGTATATGCCAGCCCACTGTGTGGGAACCAGTGAAACAGGATGGCTATTTCAACAGAAGAAATAACATTCATTTTCATCCAATTCTGCAACGGAGCAAGATGGGCTTTCATTGGAATGTTTTGACCTTGCGGTGTAGATGCTTAACATCCCAAGAATGAAATTGGCACTCCCAAAATGGATTTGGCCTGATGTGCAGAGGCTTATAACAAGTGCCAGCTCTGTAGTATTTAAGAGGGTACTGGCGGAGAGACACTGTATGTGTTCGTGCGGGCGTATGTTTTACTCCACACAAAGCTGCCAGTGTTTCATTCCTAGCTAAATATTTATAACAGAGAAAGACACTAAGTAAGTCAGACAAACACACACACACACACACACACACAGATAGACATGGGGGAGAGAAAGTGAGAGTAAGAGAGAGACAGACAGACAGAGAGAAGAGGAGAAGAGAAGAAGGAGGAAGCTTATTATTTAATGTCCTACTTGGCAGAGAGCTGTCAGAAACCAGGAGAGTGCAGGCTTGCCAGGGACTGACAGAACAAAATCACCATTCGTCTTCTTCACTTCAAGACATGGACAAGCTTAATGAATTAAGATCCAACCCAAGCCTCTTCTCTTACTTGTCTTGCGTGTGATGTGTAGGCTTCATATTTGTAGGTTTTAGACCAGTGAGCAGTGACAGCCAGATTCAAGCAGCATGGCATTAAATCAACACAAAGGGCACCATTCATTCCTTTAGTAGAGCCTCATTACCTGGAATGATCTCTCTATCAAGACTCTAAACTCCGACTATTTCAGGTGCGTGCACACACACACATGCACGTACACACACACACACACACACACTCACACAAACCCCATTACCTCCAGTGATAGCTCCACTAGCATTCCAAACAATAGCTGCAAAAGGCAAATTAGCAAACAATACGCTGTGCTCCCATAGCCTGTGTGATGAAAACAGTACAAGGCGAGCTAATGCATCTCAGGCAGGCCAGATTCCTGCCTCCGCTCTTATCTTCCCCTAACACGCTATCAGACAAATTAGCAATGGGGTCCACTTAAGAGTGTGTGTGTGTGTGCACACGCCAGTGTGTGTGTTATCTTTGTGTGTGTGTGTGTGTGTGTGTGTGCATTTAGCAGTGAGGTCCACTCATCGTCTGCCTCCTCTCTTGATGTTATTTATGGCTGTTTAAATGATCTCAGACACCTCTCATTTGTTTAGACAGCTCCAATTGGCTTTCTGTCTGAAGGAAGAGGAGAATAGGAGGGCGCGGGAGCGGCGGGGCAGGAGGGAGAGACGTGGTGAGACAGAGGGGGAGATATAGTGGAGGCAGGAGAGGGTGGCCAGACAAACAAGGATGGGGCATGAGGGATGGTTTAGAACAGTATAGGGGGAGGAGGGAGGGGGAGGAGGGAGGAGAAGAGATGGATGAAAGGGGGAAGAATTTGGAGGGGAGTGAGAAGAGGCAGTGGTGTAGACAGACAAAATCAAGATAAGGAGAGGAGAGGCAAGGAGAAAGAGTTCAGGAAGGAGAATTTGCAGGAGAGTTAGTGAGACACAGAGAAGGTGAAGGGAAGTAGAGCAGTCAGGCAGCAGTCAGGGCAGCAGGTGAGAGGAGAGGGAGCAGAGCCTCTGACTCAGATGAATCAATTTTGTATTGTCCCACTGAACTTTAACTATAACTATAACTTTTCAGCATCTGAATTTCCAAATCTAATGGTGAGTGGTATAAGCTTTTACCACTAAGGGAATCTAATGACCCATAACTTTATGTGATGTGTAAAGATTGTCACAGGTTCTACTTTTGCATCCACTGTTCTCCATCTACTTTGAGCATGCATTCTTGGAACTCAGTTTTGGGACTGTTCAGGAGTTTATTTTAAAATTCAAGATCCAGAGGGGATGGAATGCAGAGCTCATTTGCAAACATAGCAGTTCCTACATCAGGACTTTTAGGGAAATGTGCTTATTTGCTTTCTTGCTGAGAGTGAGATGACAAGATGGATACTACTCTCATATATGTACACTAAATGTTAGATAATGCCATCAGCTAGTTAGCTTAGCTTTACATAAAGACTGGGAACTATGGGAAACAGCTAGCCCGAGTCACACTGTGTGTAACTACAGCTTTTTACAAAAGTTTTTACACCGTTAATTCAGTATTTTGTAGAAGTCCCTTTTACATTAATTACAACTTCAAGTCTCTACAAGCTATGCACAACTGGATTTGAGCAGTGTATCCCATTCTTCCTGGGAAATCCTCTTGAGCTCTGTCAGATTGAATGGGAAGTGTCTGTGAGCTGCCATCTTCAGGTCTTTCCACAGATGTTCTGTGGGGTTTAAGTATGGGTTTCAGTTCAACAAACTCAAGGGCAGTTGGAGACTTGTCGTAAATCCACCCCAGCATTTTCTCAGCTGTCAGGTCATTGTTGTTCTGAAGGATGAATGGTTGCCCCATTCTCTGGAGCAGGTTTTCTTCAAGGACCTCTCTGACTTTTCATTCATTCTTTGCTCAACTCTGACCAGAGTCCCTTCCCCTGCTGCTGAGAAACACCCACATAGCAAGATGCTGCCACCACCATGCTTCACCATAGGGATGCTGTTAGCCAGGTGAAGAGCTCTGCCTGGTGTTTTGCCCAAAGGGTGGGAACTGGCCTGGTGGTGATCTTGCTCACTTTGTCCAATTCAGTTGGCCTCCAGTTGTGGGTGGGGCCCTCCTGTTGATTTAATGATATTACATTTAGAAGCACCAAACAGCACATTATCCTTGCCAAATGTTCACCTTTTAAGTGTAAAACAGAAAAATGGCAAATGGACATGCAAGGCAGAACCTAGAACCAAATCCATGTCACAGGCCATTAAATTCCTGTAGTGAAAAAGACCTCAGAGTGTATGTTCAGTCATGTGTCTGTTTACATGTAGGTACATCAATCTCTGTATACACACACACACACACACACACACACACACACACATATATATATAATATATATATATATACACACACAAACACACACACACACACACACACACACACATTATATATATATATATATATAATGTGTGTGTGTGTGTGTGTGTGTGTGTTTGTGTGTGTCTGTCTGTGATTGCATGCGTGTTTGTGGTGCTCAGTGAGGAATCAAAGCGTACACACCCGGAGTGAGAGAAGCCTTGTTTGTCTGATTAGGCCCCTCCAGGGAATACAGAGGAGCTAGTGGGACAGAGGGCACTCTCTGCTGTGGTTGTTAAAACACAACTCTACACACATGCACACTCACACTCATACACAGTAGAAATATTCTGATGTAGACACAACTCCAGAAGCACACACTCACACACACTCAATTAAATTTGAATGTTTATGATGTAATTTCTCCTTTATTGTGCCATGGTAGTATGGTCTCTGGGCACTCTAATGTTAATTGCCACTGAGTCTTGCTGTGGTGGTTGTTGTTGTTTGTTGTTTCTGACAAGTTTGGGTTGTTGAGCTACGTAAACAATGTTGTAAACACAGGGTCAGCTCACAGGGCAAGCACAGCCTGGAGTCTTTCAGCAGCAGATTCTCAAGGAAATGGAAATGAGGTAGACTGCAAATTTCTTTGAGGAAGAGGAAGACCCATGCATATTACAATTTACACATACAGAATATGACATGTAAATAAGATGGTAATGTGAATATAGAGCTATGCATTACATTCTGACAGCAAGAGAAAATCAACATAGCAAATTCATTGAAAGATAAATGCTGCATCCAATTATTGAAATACAGCAAAATGATACTCAACATCACACTGCACATTTCATTAGTGTTTCAAGTGAAGTTTAATTTACTGAACTTACATTTAATGTATTTATCCCAATGGGGAGTTTGAAATTCCCTAGGGCAATAGCAATGAGTATTACTCACACATAAGACGCATGTTCTAGCAGGAGGAAACCTGAGCACCCAGAAGAAACCCAAGCATTAGCTGAACATGCACACTCCACACAAACAGGCACTCCGTGAAGTCACTCCATTCCTAATAGACATCATGGGTAACAATAGAAGGTTGTTATTAATTAGCTAACAGCTTTATGAGATGTTGAGGGATGAGCCAATCCCCTTTAACTTCATGTTAAGATATCATCAGCCTCTGTTGTGGATTATTTTTAAAATAGCTCAAAGCAGATAATCTCATGGCCACCTACCAATGATTAAGATTTGGGGTGCTATGTTCCTTGAATCAGTTTTCTCCTTTTGTTGGCTTACATTAACAATACATTGTTATTTTACTTTGTTAATGATACTATTAAATAATACCATTTGTACTCAAATTTGGTTAAAATCATTAAACAAGGTCAGGGCTAACCGTTACTGTCGACATTCAGAGAGTTCATTCATGTCTAAAATTTAAATACAAAATTTCTTTATTGTCATCAAATGCCATGAAAAGGCCAAAATAAGCAATGCATTAATGTATCAAGTATTGCCTGTGTCTGATTTTCAGGGACATAGCCCTCTATGGTTTACAACAACATATTGCTCTCATTATAACAAAAACCCATTAGGATTAGGGTTAGTTAGTTCTTACAAGATCCTTCTCCTGTTGAATAAAGATATCTCACATTATTATACGATACCAGTTCATTCTGTTTTAACACGAAAATTTTCTCATTATAGCAACACTGTAATTGTTCATCAGTGAACCTCGCTGTTACACTGGGTGACATTCTGTTATTGTGATTAACATGGCTAGTGCTATTTTTATCCAGCAACCATAAATACTCAACTAGTACATCAAATGTGTATTTTGCCACAGCTAAAAATAGTCCCCAACAAATACACTTATCTCTGTTTGAGTAATGTTTCCTGAAAACTACAGTGCTCAGCTGTTGGAAATTACTGAGTCTTCATTAAAAATGAAACCATATGTGTGTGTGTGTGTGTGTGTGTGTGTGTGTGCGTGTGTGTGTATGTGTATAGAATAATGCCAATCTAATCCTTTTTCTGATGAATTTTGCAACAAACAGTGCATCTGAATTCCAACATTTTAATGTTAAACTAACATTTGTCTCATGGTCCTTTTATCCTTCACTTACCAACTTTTCCACTGGCGCACCTGCTCACTCCTTGTATTTCTTTAAGTCGCGAAGATGCTGATCATCATTCCAGCAATATCCTCCAAAAACAGTAGAAATATTCACTGAATGTTTGCAGTATAAGCTTGTTTCCTTCATGCAGAGACTGAGTGAGTCCAGGTTGTTTAGGAAAACCACTGTATTATGACTTATCACTGTATCTATCTCTATAGTGAACTTCAGCATTTTATTTTCCAGCATATCATTATACTATTTAGTGTTTCTTTGACAGGGACTTAAAGACATTAAACAAACAATTCAGACTCACATTGTATGTACTTACTGGCATAAGATGGAATAATTTTATTCCAGTGCTACACACATAGTGTAACTCAAAGGAATACTTTCTTCTCTCACCTAGAACAGCAGCAACCACATCAAAGAACACACCAGCTAGCAAGCTATGCACTAATTATTAATACAATGAGACAGGTTTAAAATTCATGCATATCTGGAGCAGTGACCTCTGCCGACATGTAGATTTGTCTTTGTGATGTATCTGCTGTGACTACAGCTTGGGAAAGTAATAAGCGGCACAGTTAAAAAAGTAAGAGGGGATTTATCTGTAGTGGTGGTGAGTTAGTCAATGATAAATGGGTTAAACAGATGCTTTCCTTTGAAGGTAAATGAATAAAAACTAGGGAAAATGTGTAACTAGGTCAAAGTGGAAAAGGACTTTCCTTCATGGCAAAAATGCTTTAAAAAGGAAGAACACTGCTAATTATAAAAACAGGGAAAAATGTAGTAGCATTATGCAAAAAAAGAAAAAAATATTTAATCAGGAAATAACAGTAATGACACACCAAATGCAGTAGGTGATGATAATACAGGCTAAAGAAATGCATCACTAAATTAAAATATAAATTTAAATGATTATATGTTAAATTAAATAAATTTGCTGGTTTATATCAAGGCCTGTAATATTCTGTTTGAGTATGTAGCAGTCTGAGTCCATTGGTGATAATCGTACACCACATTACTCTAAAATCAAAGTGATGACAATGCCTAAGGTTAATAAACAGTTTCACTCACAGGCACGCTACCCTTTGATATGTTCATCCTGCTGTAAAAAGGGTATATGGAACAGATGAAGGACAAAAATTCAGGACTGCCGTCCTGCCCTGACCCATCCCACTGCTTCAGCAATCAATTCTGCTGTAATTACCAACAACAGCATCTGTCAGAGATCTGTATCTTATCTGACTGGATGATTTGATAATAGGGTTTATCAGTGGAAATGACTGGTGAGATCTTTACCACGTCAAGGATACACAAGGTTATTTGAAGTCAGGGTTCCACAAGAACAGTAGCTTATCAGATTAGCACTGTTCAATAGAAAGACAACAATATTGGACAAAGTTTTTAGAGTGAAGGGAAATTCTTTACCTCCTGCACTACACCAAAATAAAGTGACATACTATATTGACATAAAGATGAGATGAATCATACGAATTATGATGAATAGAAAATTCAAGAAGTAGGAACTACAGAGGAAAAAGGTGAGTGTTGAGTCCAAAACTACCAGTGCCATATGACATACTTCAAAATTGTCTCCATCCTCGCAAGAAAATCTCCAGCCACAGTAAAATGAGTGCAATTACATATTTTTTACCTTTTTTCAAGTGACAAAGGATTAAGACAAAGTCCACTGAAGGTGAAGGGTGTGGTGGATGGATGGGTCAACAAAACAACAAAGTTTCCACGGGAGAGGTTCACTGCCTGTTTCCTATCAACAGTCATCAGTGTCTTTTAATTATGACCACAATTGTTCTCCAACAGATATCTTCATAATAACATGTAATGTGGAAGGGGTTTGCCAAATGTGACGAGCCCACATGTAAACACCAGATTCCATAGATTCACTCTTGATACAGAGCTTTAGAGCTTCTTTCAGCTCATTGTTTTGGTTGTCTGGTTACAAAGGTCTCCTAACCTTCTCAAAGCCCAAACCACACGTTTTCCTAATCTTAACCAAGATGATTTTGTGCTAAGACCTTAACCAATGCAATGTTGAATCACAAAACACAACAGCTTTGGAGAGCACTGACAAACTATGTCGACCTGCCTAGAGGAGTCTAATCAGAAAATCCTTAGTATGTGTTGATCCAAAGGGAAGTTAGAAACAACATATTTAGTCATTTATGGACAATTTGCTGCCTGCTGATCCTCCAGACAAACAGATTCTTTTTAAGACTTGCTCCCTTGATTGGCACATCTGTGTCCTTTGGATTCTTCTCTTTTTAGGTAATAGCATGTCTTTTGTGGTCTGTGGTCAAGTACAATAACTTGCAACAGGTTCATTAGCCTTCTGCATTCACTTAATACACTACATACACTCACTGGCCACTTTATTATGTAAGCCTGTACAGTCTAATGCAATTCAATAGCTCTGTCACGAATTCTACCTTTATGATGATTATAAATTTTCAGTTTTTTGTGGACACTGTCAGAAAGGTAATAATTCTACTTTATGATTACTATTGAAGTTGTAGTGGGTGGTGGTGTTGTACTAGAGTGTATTATACTGAAAGGTGTTTCTAATATGAAGTATGTAAATAAGGTGTTCATGATTTCTGACTGTATCAACAAAAAACTGAAAATTGATAAGCTTTATAAAATTAGAATTCATGACAGAGCTTTTATATTTAATTAATTAAATTAACTTAGCTTGTACAGGTGCACCCATATGTTGCATACTGTATGCTTTGTGGCCCTGTAACATGGCTCCTCAGAGAGGACACATAGCTGCACTGCTTGATACTGTAGATAAGCAGCTCTTTTTAAACACAAGCACACTTTATGTTTGGTGAACACAGGCCTAACTTAGTAAACCATACAATCATTATATATATCATTATATATATGTGTGTGTGTGTCCCTATTCTAACTCATACTGTAGGTGGTCTAGAGCCTATCCCTGGATGCATGCACAAGGTAAACCTTTAATAGATTTATCACCAGGCCAACACACAGAATGTACAAACACATTCACATCTAGGAACAAATTATAGTTCACCAATCCTGCAAGTGTTTGGACTATGGGAGGAATCTAGAGCATCTGAACGCTGGAGGTTTAGACCCAGGACCCTTTTTGCTGTATGGAGACAGTTCTAACCGCTGCAGCACTGTTCCACAACAAACCGCACACTAAAAGTATTGGTTAATACTGAGGCTGCAGAAATGTTATGAGCATTATGTTACAAGTAGTATCAGTCAAAAGAAGAATATACTGCAAACAGTAAACTAAATAAAACAACAACCATCTCTCTGCTGTTCATCTAAAAATTCTCTTAGGTCTTCATTCTACCTGAAAGAACTTGTAAACAAATGCTATAATGTATCCTCTCACCGTGTGCTCTTTGATGAGCTTTTCAACAAAGAGGAGCCAGTAACAGACATCTACAATTATTGCCTGTCTGACTCAACAGTCTGGCAAAAATGCAAATAGCATTTTTCAAATGTTTTCAGTGTAGTGTAGTACTGGTTATTGTAGATGCAAGACTGGCTATTCTATTTTTGAAACTTATGTCACTGTATTTCACAGGACATTATACTACTTTTTAAACCACTACTTGAGACTTATTACTACTATACTATTTGAGAATTACGTGAAAGAATAAGGTCTTACATGTAAATATACAGTGAGTTGTGTGTTTAAAGTCCAGTTTCTGTTAAATAATGACTTCTGTGCTCTGTTTTGAGACTTGATTTACAGTGATATTGTGGGATGTATCTGGTGATGATTTATTTAGTTTGTGGGCACTTGTGCTTTCTGTACAGGGACTCTTTTTTTGAGTTTGCTACAACTGCTCTCATAGGCTTTTTTCCACTCAACTCTGCATACATATCACACACACCACAATGCAACAGCAGTGGTATGTATTTGCAAGTCAGTCTCACCCAAAATTACAGAGTGAACTTTAATCTAGCCAGAATTATATGGAGTAGTTACACAATTACAAGAATACATTTACTTCTTACAAGTTAATGTGTCCATTATTACACAGAGCATGACAATCTCACACTCAAATGTAATATGTAGGTATGAGTGTCAGCTCAAAGGGCAAAGGAGGACAGTGTGCAAATACAGTACTCATGTCTGGTTGCCATGCAACTGTTTGCTAATGTGAATGTTAAAAGAATAAACATGTAAAAATAATAACTGATGAGAGGTTGTATCTCTGTTTGGTCACAGAGAATGTAATAGTTAGAGCTCGCTGAGGAAAATGAATCCTTTCCCACAGGTGCAGCATCGCTCATTTGTCTGTGTGACACTGTCATAACATGTGACATTATTAAAGTTGAGAAATGTTCAGTGCATGCAGAGATGTGCTCATGGCCACATCCAAAATGCTGTGTCTTCTCCCTCTCTCCTGGTGTGTGTGTCTTTCTCTACTGGTGTTTCTGTTTCTCTCTGCCAGTGTCTGGTCTTTTCTCACCCTGGGTGTCTTCATCTCTCTCTGCTTGTGTCCGTTTTCTTTATCTCTAAACCTGGCAAGATGTGAAAAGTATAAAAAAAAATTTAACAGTATTGACCCACTTGATACACTTTCAAACTTCTCTCCTACGCACACGATTTCATAAAATTAAATTAAAAGGACTGTTCAACTAGGCACCTGTGTTTTCTGTCACCACATGCAGGTTTCTAAGGTGGCTCTGAAAAGGGGCCAAAAAAGTCAAAAGGGAAAAAAATACCCCTGCGCCATTATCCACTTCTTTGCTGTCCATTTTATAATGATGTTAATATACAGTATACTGTACAGTATATTATAAGTATAGTCCTAGCAGTCAAAATATGGCCATGACACTTTTAGCGTCTTGCTAGCTCAACTAATTGTTTACCTTTGTCATGCATTTTAAGAATGGCATAACAATGAGGTGATTACAAATTTTGTGGGTTTTTTTTCAGTAACAATATTCGCAAGCTTGGGCGACCCAATAGCTGAATGGTTAGGGTGCGTACCACAAAAAGTTGTGATACTAGGCTAGCTGCTCACCAGATGAGAGGATTGTTATCGATTTCTTCTCACTGCCCTCAGTGGACAGACTGCTCCAGAACAGTAAGGGAAGCTGCTAAACTTCGTAAAAAGAGGAAATACATCTACCAGGTGGAAGGTGTGTGAACCCAGTGCAGTCACTGGGGTTAAGCTCACTGTGGCTGATTAGTAAATTTAAACCATATGATGGCTACTTGTTAAACCACAATGTACCAATATCTATTCCTACATGTGTTAAACATCTTTGACTGACTAAAGTAAGGTAATGTAAGCTGTAACATGATCTACTTCTTAACTTCTAACTTAGCTGCTAATGGGTAAATATTAATGCAATGTAATTCCTTTTTATAATATGTATGGATGAAATAATGACTTGTTTAACTCGGCAGATAGTGTACCTCTCTCTATTCTGCGAGAATGACACAAATGGGATTATATCCTGTACATATTTGTTTTTAACAACTTGGTAAGTTTCACAGGGTTAAACATATGTATTAACATCACATATGAGTGCATAAATATATATCAACTAAGAAGTAAAACATAGGGCAATTTATAGCACCAGGGTTTATAAATGTGCATCTGGTGTATGTATTTTTTCAGTGCTGTTAGCAAGCCACTTATCCATTTCAAGTGCACCTCACAAGAATACTCATAAGTACCCTGTTCTTTATAAAACTGTATTAGGACTCTTTGAGTGCTCAAACTTACCACAGTCTTTTCTCCTTCTAGAAATGATTTTTTACAATATACAACAATATTTTCAACTCTGTGTTTATTTTCATTGCTTTCGTCTTCACAAATCAATTTTGAATGATATGTTGAGACAATGGGGTTGTCAGGTCAAGAAAAATGTTCTAGCCCAAGAGCCTCTGAAAACCCACCACATGTACTCCATAAACAAAAGGACAGGAAAGTGGGGGAGGTTAGAAAATTTGTAAGCACCAACAGCTGCAGAACAGGTGTTAGGGTGATGTCTCTGTTTCACAGTAAAACTGTCAATAATTTAAACACTGGGCAAAACATGGGGGACAAAATGTGAAAGGAAAAATGATGCAGCGACATTAAAAGTTGCACCCTATTCTCACAATGAGCACTTTGCCTCAGACACTTGTTGTTTAGTTGACTTAACTTGTAATGCCTATCTTATAATGAGTTTAGTACATTAGGCTGTGTGTAGGAAGAGATTTGAGGATCAACACTAATGTCACACAGGTGGAAACTTCTTACATGCCTGGAAGATGCAAGAAGAGCAAAAGTGCAGGTTTGATTTGTTGTTTAAAAAAATGCCTATATCAAGACCATCCATAGGTTGGTCAAACCCAGAACAGTCCTACCAGACAGCTACTGTGGCTACTGTCACTACTAGCCTTGTGAGAGGACATCATGTCACTTGGGTAATACAGTCTATGTACAGAATCACACCCTTGCTCACTCATTCTCTGCCCTCTACTGACTGTTGATTTGGAGTACCTTATATGCATCTGCAATATTACATAACATTTGTATTCAAATCTTCACATACACCAGATGATCATCTGATCAGAATGTGGTCAGTAACAGGAAGATTGGAAACTAAAAGTACTGTGGAGGCATTTTTACTTTTTTGTGTTGTCCTAAATCCATGAATATTTATCAGCAATTGTTATTATTACTAATATCCAAGAACACTGCAATATCTTTTGCTAAAACAAAAACCCAAAACACTTCTTTATTTCAGAAGAACAAACACTTTTATTTATGCTTCATCAGATCCATCTATGCTTCACATCTCTCTCTCTCCATTTGCCCTTCCCTGACCTGATTTGTTTTGGTCCTTCATCATTTCCCCACTCCTCTTGTTCTGTCTCCCACACTTCCCCCACCCATCTGCTTGTGTGGAGGGCTTGCAAACAGACATCACTGACAATGAGAGCCAATTCATTGTCAAGAAGGTCTGTGTTATGTGTGTTTATCTATGTGCGTGATTCTGAGTGTTTGTTTCTGTCAAGAGTAATGCAAGTTTAGAGGGGGAAAATATTAGCATATTTGCTATCTAGCTTTATGCAGTTGCTGGTCATTCAACAATCTTTGAAACAGAGAATGACAGTCAGAAGGACAGAGGAGACTGAGGGAGGACTGTGAGTGGAGAAGGGATTACTTATTCTGGTTTTGATGTTGAGGTCAGGTTTATTTACAAGAAAAATCAGTGAAGATAAAGACACCTGAAATTCAGGCTAGATTAAAGTCCTGTGCAAACAGACTATGCATAAAAGATGACTGCTTCAACACATCCACATGCTCTCACACAAACATAATTTTAATCAGCGAAATAGCAAGGTCTTCCTGCTCTATTCCATGGTTACCAATCCCTGCACCACCAGCTATGGAGTGAAATTAATGTGTACCTTGAGATTTTCTCAAAAGTAAAGATAATCACTGTCTTCATTACAATATAATCCAAAAACATTATTGTAATAATTACTCTATAACATTAAATACATTCCACATTTCACCTCTTTTTTAATTCAGGTGACTCAATTTTCTAGGTGTGGCCCCTTGTATTTATTTTTTTCCTTGGGAAATACAGAAAACAATTGTTGCTTATTTATGCCATACCTCAACCATTGTTCTTTGAATTTCAAATGTGTAATTTGACACCTTTGCCTGCAAGTTCTTCATTGATGATAATCTACAAAAGTGTGTGTGAAGCTTTTTAGGGATGATAATATCAGTGTAACAGTGTATCAGTGTAGCACCTATGTTTTATAGTAGTTTGATTTGTTTTAGCTGAATTTTAGTCCTGTGATTTTTGGAAGTGGTAGGTTTGTAGTTTTAGTGAGTGAAGTTTTAGTCTATTTTTTGCCTTTTTAATTTTTATATCTTCTGTGTATTTTGATACTACAGCTGTCGCTATCTCTGTTGTGTATAGTTACCAGACAGTAACTCTCGCTTACTTATCATCATTCCTGCTCACCCACTTCCACTACCTGCTCTCTCCATTTCAGAGCAGCAAATCATTAAAAAGCAACTAAAACCGACTAAGCAGTGATTTTTCTTCAGTGAACATCCAGAGATTTAGATGGAGACATTAATCCTGAAAGTTTATTCATTCTGTTTGAAAGCAAGAGGGAATACGACAGAGTGAAAGCAACATTAATGTTACATCCACATTCACAGCACTTTGACATGGTTACATTAACTTACCATTTGTAAATGTTGGATTTTCAAAGGTTACTTTTTATTTCATTTTAATCTTGTATTTTTTGTTGTATTGTATTTTTTTTTCCTTTTTTTTAATGAAGCACAAGAGCCACTCATTTACTTCATGCGCTTGTTATTCTTGATGATAGACTTATCAGTGATTTACATTTTAGGAATTTTCATATTCAAGTTTAAGGCTAGACAGTATTGACAGCTTGATGCATTTGTTGTAAAATTATTGCAAGTTATTGCATCTTTTGTTGTTTTACACCTTCAGAAATCAAGATTCTGTATGGATCAACTATAAATAATAATATGATATTATGAACAGATTTTTTTTAAAATTGTTTGGTAAAAACCTGCCAACCAGGTGACAATATTGTTGCTATCCAACTAGACAACAGGAATACAACTCCACATTTGTTGTATCAGGAGAAACAGTGTGGTCTCTTTCTGGTGGTCTGCAAACTGACTGAAATGCTGATTAGAGTGGTTGACTAACAGAGAGATCAGAGGGCTTCCAGTTTCACCTGTGTGTCTATAGATCTATTTGTACTGGTTTCACCTTTGGTTTAGTTTTGTCAAAAAAAAAAAAAAATCTGTTTCACTTTGCTTTGCTACAACTTTCATCGCAGACTTACTGCCTCTCTTCAGCAAACATTTAGTAAAAGAAAGTGAGATCATTCTTCAGCCTCATGTGGTTCTAACCGCAGAGAGCCATTTGTTCTGGAAATGAACACTAATTTCAAATGCTTGGACAAGACAAACGCACTTCGGGTGACACAGAGAGACACAGACAGAGGCATTATCATTCACCAGTTGCCTTATAAATCCTTAGCCAGTTGTTTTAGTGCTGCTGACTGGGAAGGAGGAATGTGAGCATTACCACAACAGACATGCTTTATGTTTCCTATTACAGTGACTAATTGAATGTTTGCCTATATCTAATGAGGTGGGTTACCCCAGGAGTATTTCTATATCTGTGTGTGTGTGTGTTTTAAGTGACAGTATGAGCTATCAGTTGTCAGCAGATCCAGCAGTACTCTGCAATTTTGGTCACCACCACTTCAATCCAAAAAAAGTCTCAGCCCAAACACAGGTGCACTGTTTTAGCTGATGACCATGTAAGAATCTCTCAGAAACATCACAGGAACCAATTCTATGTATTTGATCTAATCATGCTAACTAGCTGTTTGTGTGTTTGAATGCATGCACAGAGAAATGTACATTTTATTACATTTAGGAATAACTACTTGAAATACATGTTATGCCACAGAGAAAGTGTTTAGTTAATATCATCTATCTTAATGTGTCTATTCAGAGCAACATGATAGGGCCCCAGCCTTCAATCACTGTGACTTAATTGGTGGTAGACTAGTCAGCCAATGATATGATCCTTCAAACTGCTTACCAGTCTGCCAGTCATGAGTCAGTCATCATTTAGTGGTTCATGGCAAGCAAGCACCAGCAGGTCAGTCCAATTGCCTGTCAGGTGCCAAGAAGCAGAAATGAAATGTGCCAGAGAGGAACATAGTGTATGAAAGTCACAGTCTTAAAACATGTGTTCACTCTTAATGCCTCATGTCTTTCAAACTCAAATACAAATCTCAATATCTGCAATTTTTATAACAGGCTATAACAGGTGTTCATTTAAGACAAACTAATCATAATTATGATTAACTGTGGGATAATGTGAAGGAAATGTTTCTTGTATTTGCCCATTTATACAGCAAATGTTCCATGCTTCAGAGAGAGATGGAAGGTCTGAGATTGAAGTTAACTCCGTTGATGCATTTTTCTTTAAATGAGCCTTTGAAACTCTTGTGGTCGTTGTTGGACTGACTTAAGTGGGTAAGTTAAATATTCTTTTGAGCTAAATCTTGTATTCTACAGTTGTCTTCTGTTGATGAACCTAGATAGAATTTACTTTGTGTGTGTGTGCCATTCAGCTCATAGTTTTGGTTTACTGCCAAAAGTTGTGTCTCATCAGCTTAATATTTTACCACAGCAGGCAGCTGTTTAGAGTGAATGAGCTTTAATAAACCCTCTGCACGTTGCCTTCCCAGCACCAGACAGCAGACAGACACCACTGTGAACATGGTGGAGCATTTAGCAGCTAAAGAGCCACGTGTTTCAGTCAGGTGTTGGTTTAGACCAAAAGATAGCGATAAGGAGAATTAATATTTATTACTTTTATTCCTAAGTTGACCAGAAGCACGACTTTAATGGTAGCGTTGCTCCATGTCTGCTGGATGTACTTTTTGCTAATAAATTTGCCACATGCTACAAACTGATAAGTGACTTAAGCTTTGTGTGAACAAAACTTGTGCTCTATTTATTTGAAAGGAGCCAGTCCTGTGACTCAACTGGGTTGCCAATGCAGTGGGTTCAGGGACAAAACTGCATAGTTGTCCAGCAAAAAGTTGTTCCTGACCTGTCAGCCAGAACTGACTATATACCAGTGTGAAGCAGTTATATATTTCCTGACCTAATATCTACAGGTTGGAGCCTCTATCTCTGTGCACAGAGGTTTCAGGGTTTGAAGGCCTACTTGTCGCACTTTTTTAAAGAAACTAAAAATCGTTTAAACAAAATTGTTGGGTGCTTTTATGGGCTGCTCTGGATCAAAACCACCTGAGTGTCCATTTGCTTCCCACTTAATCTAATGGGGATCCTGATAAAAGATTCCCACCTATACTGATGACCTAATGGTATAATACTCTGTGCAATTATGTTTAAAACCACAGAAGCTTGACAAGATGTGAGTGCTAGTGTAAAGTCTTTCGTGGAGCGCGGGATGTTTTAGGTTGACCGTGTGTAATTTCTGGTGTAACCCAGTGAAATAAACCTTTTCTCTTATATGACTGATATCATTGTTTCTCCCAGGCTTCTGACTCCAGAGATGCTGGTGGCACTTAATTACCATCTATATGTAATGAAGCTCTCAGTACAAGTTCAAACAGGAATCCCCCATACTCTTTCCGTCTCACTCCGACGAACAATTAGTGTCATCCACTGAGCACCCTTGTTGCCTGCTCAGACTTGTTTGTCAGCTAGTGCTGCTGTTTCGCGGATAACTTTTGATATTAACAAGCTGAGATATCTCCTTTCTGTCATTTCAATCTGTGAGATGGTAGCACTTGTGTAGTTATTTCTTCTATCCCAAAATTAAGGAATCAATTCAGTGCACCATTTTCTTCAAATGAATTAGAGATTTAGATTCGGTGCCATTTTTAGCTGTTAGAATTTAAACCTAACCTTGGGTTATGTTCGGGTTCTGCTGTGTAGTTCATCAGTTTAGATGAATCATGGGTTTGACTCATTCACTTGCCCACTCTGAAATACTGGATATTTAAACATTCACACATATATGCACACACACATTCTCTTGTTTTATTTTATTTACTTATTTACCTCCTTTGATATTGATTTACTTGTCTAGCCAGCAAGGCGCTCCCTCTTGGAAGACATTACGACAGAAAATGGTGTAGAGCTATTGATTAGTAGTGAGGCATGACATCATAGAGTGAAGTGGTGTGTATTTTAAGATGTACATTGGTTCATTCCTGGCTGCAGACAGCTACACATGAATGCATACAGCCACGTGTGGACTATTTTCTCCACTACGATTATGTGTGTGTATGCATATGCATTCCTGGCTGAGGTCCCAGGTCATCTAAGGACATAGTCCTTTCTTAATAAGCAGGAAGTTGGGGAAAGCGCTGATGTCAGCAGAGTGCAAGGGAGCTGCGGCACTCAGAGCCTAGCCTGGCGTGTATTTACAGCAGCACAATCTATCTACTCCATATCTATGGTCCTGAGCCTGCATAATCATATCAACACTGATCTAAAAAGCCACACGTGTTGCAGTGCTATCTATTTAGAAGCTGGATTTATTGCATCTAACGTATCCCCTAGGGAGCTGTGCATATCTTTGTGTTTTGTGTTTGTTTGTGCATCTCTATGTCTGTGTGTGTGTGTGTGTGTGTATACATGTGTGTATGTGTGTGTGTAAATACTTATCTAAAACCCCCTGTGTTCCAGGCCTAGTTGGTGTAATTCAAGCTGATCTTAATCTTTTTTCTTCAGTCTCTTCTCCCAGTGACGAAGTAGTAAAACTACAATGATAGGGTCAGGGTCATTTCCTCCTGCTAATGGCTTCTAATAGGTTCTGTTACAGATAATCTGGGTCTAATGATGTGGTTAGCGGCCTCTCACACTTGCTCTGGGTCAGTCCCACTATTGGAAATTCTCTGGTCAATATGTGCTCAAGTCAAGGGCTTCCTGTCTGGTGAAAGTTGGTCTTGACTGGTCAAATAGCTTGCTTGCTAGATGACTAGACAGACAAAATGAGAGTAGTAGCTACATCACTACACCACTGACCCTAGAAATTAAAACACTCCCCTGTCAAATTTTGAGGTAAATGAAATGTCAGAGCAGTTTCTATTGGCAACATGCTCTACATTAACCTGCAAATCTACTGGTATTACATGATGGACCCATGACCCACTCAAGTCCAGTTCATAAGTACAAATTTTCCTTTAGCAAATGTTTCTCCAAAGGATATTCCATCTTGAGAGAGGGGATTGAGGCTGCCGGAGTGGAGTGGGGAGGATGGTACTCTAGCGGTATCTAGCAGTGTCCCAGAGTCAGGATTTTCAGATGTGCTTGTGTATCTATGGACATTAATGCTTGTGTTATTACTTATTTTTGTCTTTACTACCCATTACTGCGAACAGATAGTGCCACTCTCCCTCCCATGTGCTATTCCAGCTCACACAGCCACCCCACATTGAACTCCGACCCACCTTTTAATGCCTTTGTTCATCATCTGTGATGTGAAAACATCAGATTTCCACGCACAGTAAAAGTGTTCTTCCTGGTCATAGCTCAGTTATAAATCACACCACACCATGGAGCATCTCTCATGCTGGGCTGCTGACAGCTGAACACTCGTTAGACTAGGTTTTGGTAGAGCAGGTTGTACCAGCATATGATTCAGTGGTTGTTTAGCGACTTTGCTGACAAGTCAGTACCAGAGCTGAGAGCATCAGAGCTGCCAGCAGACACAGGTGGTGCTATCCTATGCCATCATTTGTTTCTACTTCCCTCACAGTTTTGTGGTTTGGTCATTTTGAGGCCAGACTCTCTGTGTAAAGTTTACAACCTGCTATGCACTCAACTGATGCATTGTCTCATCAATTTTTTGGGCTCATCAGATTCTTGTTTAGTGATGTTGCTGTGTTCCCAGTCCTCAGACAACAGACAGCAGACAACTTGCTGAGTGTAATGTTATAATTTCCATTTGGAAAAATATTCAAAACAACAAAAAGTTTATGGTTATAGGGCCAGTTTATGTGTTAGGGCACTGTATATATAGCACAAGCGCTGTATGAATGTGTGTGTGAATGAGTGTATGTGATCTGTATGTAAAGCACTTTAAGTGGTTGATATGACTAGAAAGGCGCTATATTAATCCAGTCCATTTACCATAAGCACTTAAATTGTAGCAAACTGGGTCAAATGAATGAAAACTTTTAAGTAATTTAGTTCAAATTTATTTGATAACAAGTCACATAGCCACATCCTAAACCATGTTGTGGGATTAACATTGTTTTGTTTATTTGTGCTGCCTCACTGGAATGACAAGCTAACATTACTGTGAGAAAGTTTAACAAAGTCAGGAAACAATTGACCTTTATCTGCCCAGTACAGTTCATCATTTTGCATTTGTGAGGAAAACAGCTTACTCATGGTGGGTCAGAGTGCGTTTCATGAACACACGGCATGGCCTTGTTTACATGTTGAATTTTAAATTCAGACTGATCCCTCTCACATCTGACCACTAGCTGAATATTCAAATAAAAGTGACAGCCATACTGTCACTTTTTAACAGCTGGATCGTCCAAAGTCTCCAGTTCCAGACTGAATACTTCATAATGGCACAATGAGGTCCGTCCCTTTGAAAAGACACGACCAGCAGATCTTTTACAGGCCACAGAATCCTATAATCCTTTCTGCGACTGTCATGTGTAATAGAGCATTCAGGTGATTCCTGTCAACTCGTAAAGTCATGGAAAATGTCATGTGACTATGTTACATTTACATTGCATTTGCATTCAAATGGCCACTTCTCAATTGTTCCCCCAAGGACTGGAGCAGATTTGATTTGTAGATAGATATTACTCTATATAGTGTTATACTGTTAATACTTCTAAGATGGCCATGTATCATGCTCTTTCAGTTTATGGCTTTTTTCTGTTTTGGTCGCCTCTGCTTGACTCAGGTGTTGGTTTATTTGTGATTGATGAGTTACTACTAGGGCAGAAAACAGGGTCCTTCCTTTGTGTAGAGTCAGTGGCCAAATACAAACCCTGTGCACAAGCCCCGACGCCTTATTCGACCTCACAGAAATCATCTTGGCGATGACACTGAGACACAAAACACAGTGTATTGTCTGTGTTTCACTTAGAAAAAGTTGACCTGCCGCAGACGTGGGAGTAAACAGTGGCAAAGTTTTGTGATGCTCGCATCTTGAGAGTAGGCCACTGTGATTTATGAGCTCTGTCTGTGTGTTTGCGTGCCTGTTAGGAACCGCTGTGCTCTTATGTGTGTATTAATGTGTGTGTGTTTTTGTAAACAAGGTTGTGCTCTGCTTTTAAAGCCGTGCCACCAGCTGTCCATCTCCTGCATCCAAGGCTTCTCATTTGAGTCACACAGATGCGTACATACAAACACACCAAACACACTCACTTTGAAAATACCTCCAGAGACTAGAGAGAAACAGAGTTGCTATTAAAAATGATTTTAATTGATTGTCCTCTTTCCTGTAGAAAATTACTGTCAGATATTGAATACAGATTAGAAATGTTAGAGTGGTACTTTAATATTTCTCTCTGTCTATCCCCTGTATATCCAGTGGTATTAGACGGACAACTATTATGGACAGTTTTTTTTTGAGGTGAAAGTGAATAAATACATTTTTGAGGAATATGTAGCATTTAGATCACAAGTATTCTGTTGATCATACAGTTGTCAGGACAGTCAAATAAGAGAGAAACTGTTTACTTAATATGTCTCTTGTAAACACCCAGCACATTTCACAGGCCAACATTATTGTTCAACGTTGACCCACTGTGCCTGTAGTTTTCCTGTACAATAAAGAATTACAATCACTATTTCAGGGGCACTCACTCAAATAAAGTTGTTCTGATAGTTGCCACTAATGATCAGCTGACCCCTCAGGTTTCTCACCCTGTCCTCAGGTCTCAGCAAATGAAACGTAGTATTAATTCAGGCAGAGCACTGAAGTCATATTTAACATTAACTGACTGGTATCAACTGTTTCAGTCATGTCTCATTAATCACTGGTTCATTCTCAGCTTTGTGACTATCAGCTGACCAGTTACATGCAATCATATGATCAGCAATCATATGCGCTCAAACCTGGAACCTTCTAGCTGTGAGGTGACAGTGCTAACCACTGCACCACTGGTCACAGCCGTATCCCTACACATAACCACAGCAAATTGTTGTTTTTATACTTTTGTTTCAGTATAGAATAACCAAACAAAATATACTGATCAGATACAATGATCAGCCACATGTTATCTAGCTCCTCCTTGTGCTGCCAAAACAACTCTGACTCATTGGGGCATGGACATGAGACCTCTCGGGGTGACCCGTGGTGTCTGGCATCAAGACATTGGCAGTGAGTCCTTTGGGCCCTGTGGTTTGTGTGGTGGGGCCTGGATCTGGTTTGTTGCAGCACATACCACAGATACTCAATCAGAGTGGGATCTGAGGAGTCTGGAGGCCAGGCCGATGGCTGCAGCTCTTTGTCATGTTCTTTGAGACATTTCTGAGCAGTTTTTGTGGTATGGTGGGCGCATTGTTGTTCTGGGGAGGACACAGTTTTTGGGGAGTGCTATTGCAATGGTGAGGTGTGCTTGGTTTTCAACAATATTTAAGTGGGTGGTAATTGTTAAAGTAACATTCAGATGAATGTCAGAATGATGATCAATGATATTCACTTCACCTGTCAGTGGCTGGCCACTAAAGCTAACTGGCTGCTAACTGTAGCCTTGTATTTGATTTACAGGTATAAGGGTGATGACAACCTTTTCCTCAAACTCTCCACCAGAAAGCAAATAAGCATATTTAGCAAAGAGTTTAACTATTCCTTTAGGGGGGGAATAGTTCTCCCAGCAGAATCCTTGTTGCTCTCAGCTCTCTCAGAGAACTCAGGCTTTTTCCACCAAATGTTACTGTATAGCTATTTGCTATAAGTGAACAGCTCTTTGAAGTTAGTGTTACTGATTGAATTACGTTGGGGAGTAAAATGTTATCATAGCTGAGAAATTAGTACAAGAATGTTGTTGTAAACTGAAATTAAATGTATGCACATGCATACGTGAGCCTGTGATTGCAAAGTGAATCTGGTCCAATATGTGTTGTAGTTGGATGTTGAGCCACATGGGTTTGGTGGCAAGCATACAAGACTGCTCCATTACTCAGTGTGAATCCCTTAGGTCTGAGTTTATACAATAATACCCAGTCATTCATTAGTGTAAGCAGCATGTCTGGATATAATCCCCTCTCTCCAGTGTTTTCTTTTTTATCACCAGCTCCGCATCAGTTTCCATGACACTAATGTTCAGGTAATAAGTATTAGCAAATGGAATGTCTTTCAGCAATAAAATCTCTTTTATCATTTTTCCTCATATCCACACAGAACTATATGAGCTGAAGTTTGTTTCTCTGGCAAGCACCTGTCCTGAGCCATAGCTACAGCACTCGATTCCAGTAACACAATTTCAGTCACATTTGTTCTCGTGGAGTGATTCCCCTGAAAATTACCTCAGTGTAGGTGGTTGTTACAGTAGCTTAAACCTTAAGTTTGTGTGCTGTGTTTCTTTTTAATTATTGCCAGTGCTGTGAGATATGCAAGAATTAATTGTACAGTAGTCTGACATTGAACTGCCAATAATATTGAAGTATAAACATTTTTAATTTTTAAGTTCCTACAAACAATGTTATGTAACCGCAAGGATTTAATGAGCACAGTCATACACAACTGTGACT